>NC_036860.1:19697430-19942569 GCF_002910315.2 Salvelinus sp. IW2-2015 | reverse complement strand
GCAGTATATATTCAGTGTGTCTACCTACAGTATATCATTCTGTTCTCAAATAATAATCATTAGTGTTTTCATACGTCCCATTAATCATTCTCAACGCAGAGTATATCAATCAGTGAATCTTCATCTGAGATATGAGTGATTACAGTGTGTATCACTTCAGTATATCATTCAGTGTGGTTACGTAAAGGTATATAATGCGGTGTGATCTCACGCTACAGTTATAACATTCAGTGTTGTTCACTACAGTATACGCTCTTAGTGTCTCGACCTACAAGTATACTCTTCGAGTGTGTCTACCGTACAGGTATATCTAGTTCAGTGTGTCTCACCTACAGTATATCATTCAGGTGTCTAACTACAGAATTCATCAGTGTGTTTCAGCTACAGTATTATTCAGTTCTCACTAAGTATATCATTCAGTGTGTTCACTAGTATATATTCAGTGTGTCTCACCTACAGTATATAATTCGTGTGTTACTACGTATAGATCAGTGTGTTCAATCAGATATCATTCAGTGTGTCTCACCTACAGTATATCATGTCAGTTGTGTCTCACCTACGTTATCATTCAGTTGTTCACTAAGTATATCATTCAGTGTGTTCACCTACAGTATAGTTCATTCAGTGTGTTCAACCAGAATAATCATTCCAGTGATAGTATCACTACAGTATATCATTTCAGTGTGTTTCACTACAGTATTATCAAGTGTGTCTCACCTAACAGTATATTTCAGTGTGTTAACCTAAGAATTATCATTTTCAGTTGTGTTACCTAACAGTATATCATTCAGTGTGTTCACCGTACCGTAATATCTTCAGTGTGTCTCTACAGAATTCTTCAGTGTTTCTCAACTAGTATATATTCTGTCTCTATACAGTAATATATTCGTGTGTTCATCAGTATCTCATTCCCGTTTATTATACGTATAATCATATGTGTGTCTACTCCAGTTATTCATGTGGTCCTATACAAGTATATATTCCGATTTTCCACCGTACATAATATTATCAGTGTGTCTCATAAGAATTCTTCAGTTTTTACTAAAGTATTATTTCAGTGTGTCTCATAAGAATTCTTAGTGTGTCTCACTACGTTACTATTCTTACTTTCTAGCTAATTTGTTTTTACTTACAGAATTGCATAATCAGTGTGGATCTCAATACTTATAATGTTGTGTTTTTTCCACTACAGTAATCATATCAGATAGTCTAACTAAGACATCTCAAGCGTCAGCTTCTACACTACGATACATATTCAGATCAAGTCTTACACCCTACGTCATCATTCAGTATGTTACACATTATAGCATTTATGTCATTCAGCGTACCATCTCATACAGAGCGACTGGGGGTAAGGTTAGCTCAAGTATAACGATTTTTTTTTTTAACCTAAATGAGTGAGTACGGAGGTCATTTTTGTGCCAACAAAAGGGTTATTGTCAAAAAACTACATAGTTCATGAGTTTCTATGTCTCCTAGCTATTGTACAGACAGCTTCAAACCTTATTCTTTTTTTTTTTTTATGTTATTCGTGCTTTTTGGCTATAAGCTCAAGATAATGTCAAATTCTACATTTTTAATCGTTTAAAAAAAATATATAGAACTCAAAAAATACATACATACAAGACTGACAGGGGTCTAAAAGCCGTTAAATAAAATGTATGATGATTTAACATTCATATGTTTGCTTAAGTAGAAAGAATTTGGCTCAATCAAGAAGTGGTTGAAGGTGTTTTTTCCCACCTCCAATCACATCATAGCATATTGTGTGGCCTACTGTATATTCCAGTGATTCGGAAAGTCTTAGACTCCTCGACTTTTTCCAATTTTGTTAACGTTAAGCTATTCTCCACTATTAGTTTTTTTTTTTTTGCTCGTCAATGTACACATAATACATTAATGGAGTCGCCAATGACTAGGGTTTTGGTGGGAGCTTCGGCAGTAGCGTAACAGTGGGGGAGAGACCAGAGAAAGGTTCAGAATTGATCGATGTTGCTTAATGGGGAGACGGTGATGTTTCTGACGGCTGAATGAGCGACGGTTTGAAGTATGCGACTGAAGACAGCGCAAACTATGCTTCACGAAGCATGAGAAAGTTGTCAGGCACTGTGGGGATAGCTCTCAGGAGGATTATGCTAGATTGTAATCTTTTAGGTGGCTACATGATGCTGTATTAATCTGTTTCTAAATTAAATAAACCTTGCTAATGATGAGTGAAACTGGGCTTGCAGCAGGAATACTCACATAAGTGATCAGCTATTCTAGTTCTCTGAACAGAGTTTCAAAGTCAGAGATCTTGAATGAAAACTGCTCAGCGTGCTCAGTAACCTCAGACCTGGGGCGATAGGTTAACTCCAAAGTAACCTAAAGATCCTAAGCAACGCCAGGAAATGCAGGAGAGGTTATCAGTGGCAGATGTCTGCTGATATAGATCGTGGAGTGTCACAGTGACTCCCGGAACATAGATGCTCCTGGATCGAAACAAACATTTTGGAGAGACGATCTACGCGTGCATCACCACCGTGACGAGCCTTGAGAGAAGATCTGCCTCATGAGAAGTATGGGAGAATAAGTTCAGAAATAGGGTCGCAATTAAGTCTATGGTGACAAGCTTGCTACCAACAAAGACTCGAGGAGTAAGTCATGTCAAAAGGTCTGTTTCAACAGTAAGAGTATAGGGTTCTTAAGTTAATGATACATCTACGTAAACTGTTTTTGCTTGTCCATTATGGAGTATGTGCTGTAGTAGATTTGATGTCTACTTTTTTATAGACATTTTAAGAATAAGGCAGTAACTGTAAAACAATGTGAACAAACAGTCAAAGGGTCTGAAAGCATTTACGAAGAACTTGTATGCGGATATAATTAGTAACAGTACGCACGGCCTAAATAAATGTGTGTGTCCTGATCAACCTATAAACCCATGGCACTAACAGTTCATCTGAGGTGTGGTTTTTGTACCAATACGAACGCGGCTTGGTGGAACAGTTGAGATTTCGAGCAGGCGTGTGCCACACACGAAAGACACAACAGCAGTTTCCTTCTAATCGTGGAAATGTAGAACTTACAGTGGTGAGCCGTGATATCATCAGGATTCTGCTCAATTGTGTGTGTGTGGTTTGTTCTTACTATTCTTGTGCGGGACCAGAAGTCTTACAAGGATAGTAAAGAAAAGGAAAATGAATTAACACAAGTCGGCGCGGTGATAATCTCTAACCAGTCCCACAAAGGAAATAAGGATATTTTTTAGGCTTAGAGAAGAGGTATGGTTAACGGTATAAGGTATAGGGTTAGGGTTTAAGCGGTTATAAAGGGTTCAGGAGGGTTGGTGAGACGGATGTGGTTAAGGTTAGGCAGTTGGGATTCGGGTTTCGGGGCTATAAGGGTTTCGGGGTTGTTAAGAGTTGGGAGTTGGGCGTTGGGGTTAGGCGTTTTAGGGGTTGGGTTAAGGTTATGGAGCTCGGCCTGGGTAGGGCGGGTTAGAGGTTAGGGGTTTAAGGTTTATCGGAATTGGCGCATGGCGCTTCAGAAGGGAGGGTCCGGGTGGCCTTCCTACGCGGTGGCTCGGGTGCGGGACGTGGACCCACTCACCATAGTCCAATACCGCTTTGGTGGCGCTCTGGAACGGCGACCCTTGCAGCGAGTCCCGGACTGAAGACCATCCAGAGGGCGCACTGGACGGAGGGGCAGCTCCTGACTGAGGGGCGGCTCCTGCATGGGGGCTCCTCAGGGGCGGTACTGAGGGCGGCTCCTGATGAGGGGCGGCTCCGGACTGAGGGGCGGATCCGGATGAGGGGCGGCTCCGGACTGAGGGGCGGTCCGGACTGAGGGCGGTCCGGACTGAGGGGCGGCTCCGGACTGAGGGGCTGCTCCGGACTGAGGGGCGCTCACTGAACTAGGCGGCGGCTCATGACTGGCGGGCGGCTCCTGACTGGCGGGCGGCTCAGGCTGCTCCTGACTGGCGGGCGGCTCAGGCTGCTCCTGACTGGCGGGCGGCTCAGCTGCTCCTGACTGGGAGCGGCTCAGGCTGTTCCTGACTGGCGGGCGGCTCAGGCTGCTCCTGACTGGCGGCGGCTCAGGCTGCTCTGACTGGCGGCGGCTCAGGCTGCTCCTGATGGCGGGCGGCTCAGGCTGCTCTGACTGGCGGCGGCTCTGGCTGCTCTGACTGGCGGGCGGCTCTGGCTGCTCCTGACTGGCGGATGGCTCTAGCGGCTCCTGATGACGGACGGCTCTAGCGGCTCTGACTGACGGACGGCTCTGAAGGCTCAGGACAGACGGGCGGCTTTGAAGGCTCAGGACAGACGGACGGCTTTGAAGGCTCAGGACAGACGGACGGCTTTGAAGGCTCCAGGACAGACGGGCGGCTCAGACGGTGCTGGACAGACGGGCGGCTCAGACGGCGCTGGGCAGGCAGGCGAGCTTCAGATGGCTCTGGGCAGGCAGGCAGGTCAGACGCTCTGCGGGCAAGGCAGGCAGCTGCCAGATGGCTCTGGGCAGGCAGGCAGCTCAGATGGCTCTGGGCAGGCAGGCAGCTCAGATGGCTCTGGGCAGGCAGGCAGCTCAGATAGTGCTGGGCAGACGGCAGACTCTGGCCGGCTGAGGCGCACAGTAGGCCTGGTGCGTGGTGCCGGAACTGGAGGTACCGGGCTAAGGACACGCACCTCAAGGCTAGTGCGGGGAGCAGCAACAGGGCGCACAGGACTCTGGAGACGCACAGGAGGCTTGGTGCGTGGTGCTGGAACTGGTGGTACTGGGCTGGAGACATGCACCACAGGTCGAGTGCGTGGAGGAGGAACAGGGCTCTGGAGACACACTGGAAGCCTGGTGCGTGGTGTTGGCACTGGTGGTACTGGGCTGGGGCGGGGAGGTTGCGCCGGATATACCGMACCGTGCAGGCGTACTGGCTCCCTTGAGCACCGAGCCTGCCCAACCTTACCTGGTTGAATGCTCCCCGTAGCCCGACCAGTGCGGGGAGGTGGAATAACCCGCACTGGGCTGTGTTGGCAAACCGGTGACACCATGCGTAAGGCTGGTGCCATGTATGCCGGCCCGGTCCTGGTATGGTGGGTAATTCTGTCACGATCGTCTTTAGGTGAAAGAGAGGACCAAGGCGCAGCGTGATATAAATACATCTTCTCTTTTTAATGAAGAAGAAACAAACACGAACACTAATACAAACTAAACAAACAAAAAAAAAAAAACGACCGTGAAGCTACAAACGAAAGTGCAGACACAAGCTACTAACGTTAAACATAGACAATTACCCACAACCTACCTAATGCCTATGGCTGCCTAAATATGACTCCCAATCAGAGACAACGATAGACAGCTGTCTCTAATTGAGAACCAATTTAGGCAACCATAGACTTACCTAAACACCTACACTGAACACAACCCCATAAACTCTACCAAAACCCCCTAGACAATACAAACACCCTCGACTAGACAAAAACACACAAACATCCCCCATGTCACACCCTGACCTAACTAAAATAATAAAGAAAACAAAGATAACTAAGGCCAGGGCGTGACAGTACATGTAGATATGGTTAAAGTGACTATGCATATATGATGAACAGAGAGTAGCAGTAGCGTAAAAGAGGGGTTGGCGGGTGGCGGGTGGCGGGACACAACGCAGATAGACCGGTTAGCCAATGTGCGGGAGCACTGGRTGGTTGGCCCAATTGAGGTYGTATGTACATGAATGTATAGTTAAAGTGCCTATGCATATATGATAAACAGAGAGTAGCAGCAGTGTAAAAAGAGGGGTTGGGGGGGTCACACAATGCAAATAGTCCGGGTAGCCATTTGATTACCTGTTCAGGAGTCTTATGGCTTGGGGGTAAAAACTGTTGAGAAGCCTTGTTGTCCTAGACTTGGCACTCCGATACCGCTTGCCATGCGATAGTAGAGAGAACAGTCTATGACTGGGGTGGCTGGAGTCTTTGACAATTTTTAGGGCCTTTCTCGGACACCGTCTGGTGTAGAGGTCCTGGATGGCAGGCAGCTTAGCCCCAGTGATGTACTGGGCCGTACGCACTACCCTCTGTAGTACCCTCTGTAGTGCCTCTCTGTACTTTGCTCCGTTCATCTTTCCCTCAATCCTGACTAGTCTCCCAGTCCCTGCCGCTGAAAAACATCCCCAAAGCACGATGCTGCCACCACCATGCTTTACTGTAGGGATGGTGCCAGGTTTCCTCCAGATGTGATGCTTGGCATTCAGGCCAAAGAGTTCAATCTTGGTTTCATCAGACCAGAGAATCTTGTTTCTCATGCTCAGAGAGTCCTTTAGGTGCCTTTTGGCAAACTCCAAGTGGGCTGTCATGTGCCTTATACTGAGGAATGGCTTCCGTCTGGCCACTCTACCATAAAGGCCTGATTGGTGGAGTGCTGCAGAGATGGTTGTCCTTCTGGAAGGTTCTCCCATCTCCATAGAGGAACTCTGGAGCTCTGTAAGAGTGACCATCGGGTTCTTGGTCACCTCCCTGACCAAGGCCCTTCTTCCCCGATTGCTCAGTTTGGCAGGGCAGACAGCTGTAGAAGAGTCTTGGTGGTTCCAAACTTCTTCCATTTAAGAATGATGGAGGCCACTGTGTTCTTGGGGACCTTCAATGCTGCAGAAATGTTTTGGTACCCCTCTCCAGATCTGTGTCTCGACACAATCCTGTCTCAGAGCTCTACGGACAATTCCTTCGATCTCATGGCTTGGTTTTTGCTCTGACATACACTGTCAACTGTGGGACCTTATTTAGACAGGTGTGTGCCTTTCCAAATCATGTCCAATCTATTGATTTTACAACAGGTGGACTCCAATCAAGTTGTAGAAACAGCTCAAGGATGATCAATGGAAACAGGATGCACCTGAGCTCAATTTCGATTCTCATAGCAACAAGTCTGAATACATATGTAAATAATAATAKTTTTTTATTAAAAAATAAATAWATTGCAAACATTTCTAAAAACCTGTTTTCGCTTAGTCATTATGGGGTATTGTGTGTAGATTGATGAGGATTKTTTTTTTTWWATACATTTTAGAATAAGTCTGTAATGTAACAAAATGTGGAAAAAGTCAAGGGTTCTGAATACTTTCCGAATGCACTGTATACTACAGTGAACTGCAGTGTTGTTGCAGACTTCAGTATTTAGACCATAGTATAATATATATATTTTTTTYTATGGGTAAGAAGGGATGGMATTGTGTTTGGTAGGATGATAGGATCCATGCTGGACTGTCAATAATCAGATRGAGAGCCAGGAGAGACTAGAGGTGGAGCCTCGGGGTAGAGGGATAGACGTGGATGGAGTGATGAAACAGCATTAAGGAGAAGAAGCCAAACAAAAACATCAAAAGGTAGGTGTACGTGCAGTACCGGCACTGTAGCAATTATCAAGATGAAAAGCACTAAATAAAGATTCTCATTAAAGAGCTATGCTTTCAACCAGCATAACTTACTTGAGCCCTTTTTTTACCACAACTATACAGTGGCAAACTGCATCATCTGATCCTCAAACAGGTGTACTGTCAATTACAAAAACATATCTGCACATCATACCAGCACATAATTATTCATTTCAACAACATAAGGGCTTAAAACAGTTCATTAATATGGATAAGGAGTGCTAATTGACTCATTAATCCTTTTAAAACGTCATGTGTGTGTGACTATCTGTGTGTTTTGTTTGTAAGACCAAGTGACGGAGAGAGAGAGAGAGAGAGAGAAAATGAAGCAAGAGAACACGTTCACACTTCCATAAAAAGTGGCACGTGAACAACAGACTCATTTCAGATACCGTTCAATAAGGGAACATCACAAATGGGCATGGGCCACAGTCAGTGCCAGAAGAGAAAAAACAATCTTGTGAGCTCACCGTGGCAGGAGCAATCCACATACTCCATTTAAACTAATCCCCAAATCCACATTGAGCAGACCTCTCACTGCCTTAATCTGCCTGAAAACAAAGGGATTTGAAAGGGTGGTGGTGTAACTTTGTGACCATAGCTGTGATGCTAGCGGTGAGTCAGACCTGTGGCTCCTGATGGTTTAATTGAAGCTGCTTGGAGGGTGGGAAGAGTTAGGAGCTRGTCCAACAGGTAGAGAACAGGAGGAATGGGGAGGTAGACAAAAGGAGAGCATGTGCCAGGAAGTGCAACTGGGAGGGAGAGGATGCGGAGGTGGGCAGCCTGCCAGACATAGGAAACGGATGGATAGAATAGGAGAAGGGATATGAGGAAGGAGAAAGTGTGCTACATGAGGGGAAAGGGAGGGAGACAGGTTATTGAGAGGAGAGCTCCAAATAGAGAGACCAGTGGGTAAAAGTAGGGGGCATCTGTGGATTTGCTGTGGATCAACTGAGCTGTGATGTGCCTTCAGGCACTCAGACTAATGGTGAGGTAGCCTCCGGAAGAATAGAGGTAGCCTGGCCAGCCAGCCAGCCAGCCAGCAGCCAGCAGCCAGCCAGCAAGCCAGCCAGCCAAGCACAGCCAGACAGCCAGAACAAGGACAGACAGACAGACAGACAGACAGACAGACAGACAGACAGACAGACAGACAGACAGACAGACAGACAGACAGACAGACAGACAGACAGACAGACTCGGGAACCAGACAAACAGAGAGCAGCTTTGTGGGAGCCTAATGAGTCATGTAAGTGACTGACTGGTAAAGTGCTTTAAATTTAGCTAAAGCTGCTATTTCAACTCAATACACATGTATGGCATTTCACTGATTGATTACTGAGTGGGAGAGAAGGTTTCTCCACCTGACAATAAAATAAAACATTACCTTTTCACTACATGTCATTTTCATTTCAGTGTTTCAATAAATTCCTCTGGATGATTCGAGGCTGTTTTCTCAGTACTAKACTTTAGGCTAAGGTATCTCTAATCCCTCCACGGATGCTCAGGTGTACCTCAAGCAATTCTAGTTATCTGACCTTTTGCAAAGACTCTTGTGTAACACACTGCCATTCCCACAAATGGAGATTGAGAGATTTTTTACCTTCAGAGAGCATCAGATTGGAGGGATGGTAGCAATCCAGCTGTGGCAGACCTGAGCACAGCCTCTGGGGGAATTTAGGTGAACCACCATGATTACTAAGCCCTCTCTATTTATTTTCCATATCTACCTCGGTCAAACGGTCATTCAAATGCAAAACAAGCACCACCAGATAAAACTGATTTGATTTGACTGAGGGAAATAGTTTTTCTCCAGCTGTTTTCAGCCAATAAAAATGTTAATTAATATGATGTACTGCTTATTAAAACYCTGTTTTCCACCGCTCGCTAGTACCTACTACTGTATAGGACAATTCCAGTTACATGTACCATATGATGATGATGAGGAACTATTTAGGTCCAAATTGCTTTGATGTATTAAAATGGCCATCTTCATTCAGTGTGCAGGTTGGCTTCCACTCAGGGATGGATGAGAGGCTTTTGTAAGGAGCACCTGTAATGATGTACGAGGAAATGCTGAGAGGGGGAGCGACAGAGGATGGTAGTCCCATTCAGAGCACTGCTCCATAGGCCACTTCAGGCCTCCCACCCCCCTGGAGATAATAGAGATCCTCTCCAAACACATTAGATTCCCCATGAGACAGCTCTCACAAATGGCTGGAGTGGCATGCTCTCTCCTCTCCCAAGTACCATAGAATTAGAATGCAGACACTAGTCGAGGCACTAGCTATACAATTCACACCACGCGTGTGTGGAATGATGTCTCCTTCACTATCTCATTATTTGCCCTATTTATGTTGAGAATGTTTCACAATGTGAAAATTGGGTCTTTATCTCTCATGAGCATGGAAATAGAATCATTTCTCTTTTGTCTTTGCAACTGCAGCTGAACYTTGTCACCATAAATCATTTGGTGCTACTTACAAAACCATGGGCAAATTCTTACTGGGAGTGTTGGTTGGTTGTGTAATAATTCATCAGATCAGACTTGGCAGGGGTTTGGATACACTATATCCCCACRAGCTTTGACTGCAAAAAATCTACCAATGGGTAAAGCCATTTGAATTCAATCACTTTTTGACAGTAACCCTTTTGATTTAAACGAAACCTCCCATACATATCAATCCATTATTGAAGTGCTCAGACGGTGACTTTTTGGACCTGAATGCAAAATATTCAAGAGATAAAGGTGGTCAAAGTTCACATATTTTGCATACCCCACCATACCATGAGACATGCATGTCTTCATTAACAGAAAAGATAAACGGTTTAGATTGATATCATTGAAAAAAGCTTAGACAGGGCGGTCAAACTATTGAATAATGTATTTGTAAAGAAATGTAAATGATCTAAAACCGTGTATCATATTCGCATATACAGTACATATACACTATCTTACATAATCTGAGGTTTTTTGTGTTGTGCCCACCATCGGTTGAGTCACAACATGCTCTTGAATACAGGGTGAGTGTTATGTTGTGGCTGATAAATTAACTAAAATGGGAATAAAATAGAAATGTCAACTTTCAAATGGTACCACAATGATGGATGGAGGTCCACACATCTGAGAATGTTGCCTTGAATGGGAATATCTGTTGTTTTAAATTATGCTGTCACTACTCCATAGGAACCCTATTGAAATCATAGAAATATAGGTAATAGAATAGACATGACCACTTAAAGGGGCAATGCCATCCCTATTTTGATGTATTTCCTGCCCTCGAGCGGAAATGCTTGAATAGGTTCCACCTACGAATAATGATGCAGGCTACATATATATATTCACTAATTGGGGGTGGAAAATAATATCCTGCTGACGAAAGAAACATCAACAAATAGGGAACTGACAGCTGTCAGTGTAGCTAGCTAGCATGCTAGCTAGCTACACGCTCACCATTGAGACCAGGGTCTCTTTCGCAAGGGAGCCCTCTACACGCATGCTAGCTAGCATGCTAGCTAGATAGTATGCTAGCTATCTAGCATGCTGTTTGGCTCAGTCGCGACTAGTGAAGAAGAACAACTCTGCAGGTTTTTCTGATTAATAAACAATGCCATGTTGGTGGGAGGTAACATTCAAATAAAACCCAGCCCTGAAATGAAATGTAAGCTACAAAGAATTTCACATCATGTCATAGGAAAAGACACAGCATTGACACGGATTTGACACTTCAAGCCCAAATATATCATAGTTTGACTTAAATGATGACTTATTGACTTAAATCCTTGTGCAACATCATGGGTAAGCTCTGGCCATCGTCTTCCAGCTCGAAAAAGTGAATTTCTACTGGTGTGGGCATTTAAGTTGGCATTTGATGGTGGGTGGACCGGTGGCTATCATTGTGGTAGTAATTAGAAGTTAAAATGTCAATTCAATTTAAATGTCAATGTTGTACCAGCTAAATTGCAGTGGTCTGAATGGATAGGTCAATTTTATGAATTTATTTCTATGATTGAAATGACATCCGCCCTGTATTCAAGAGCATGTTGTGTCTCAACCYATTGCGGGCATATCACAAAAACCTCAGACGATGTAAAGTAGGGCCTAAATGTAAATATGAAAACAAATCTGAGTTAACATGTTTTTTTTTTGCTAATTGGCATTAAAGGTGAAAAAAATCATAATTTTTTATTTTATAACATATTTTTKAAGAAGTTATAAAATCGTTTGAGAACCCTGTTTGTAAGCATTTCAAATCAGGGGTCGGCAACCGGCGGTCCATAATGTTCTGGCCCACCGACAAAAATCYTCCTGCGGCTGAATCRAGTGGCTTATCCCTGGTTTAAATTATATCAAACTCAAATATTTACCTTTTTAAGTGGTGAAGACATGGCTGTCTCATGGTATGGTATGTAAAATGGATTTTGGCATTTAGGTCCAGAAAGTAACTTGCTGTCCACTTCTTCCATGGGCAAACATGTATGGAAAGTTTTGTTTAAATCAAAAGGGATGCTGTCAAAAAAGTGATTCAATTCAAAGGGAGTTACCTCAATGCCAGTCATACAAATACTGCATGTATTACAGAATCCTGCATATTCCATCACCTGAATGACAAAACGTGTATACTATGTACTAGGCTTGGGAAATATTTTGTATTTATTTTACCTGTCTAAACAGGGAGTCACCATTYAGACCAGGGTCTCTTTTGCAAGGGAGCCCTGTACATACAATTGATAGACAAAATCAAACCAAAATCAGATAGTAGAAAAACAAACTAAAATAAAAAATCAAGAAAAATAGCCACATTCCCCAGAAAATAGTTCCCCAATCAATATTTTTAATTGCCCAAGGAGAATCAGAGCATCCAATTGCAGTTGGTTCCATCAATGAGGAGCAGATGGCAGACAGCGTGTATGGTGTCATGTGGGAAAGCGGTTTGCTGATGTCAACGTTGTGAACAGAGTGCCCCAATGGTGGCGGTGGGGTTATGGTATGSGCAGGCATAAGTTAAGGACACTGAACACAACTGAATTTTATCGAAGGTAATTTGAATGCACAGAGATACCGTGACGAGATCCTGAGGCCCGTTGTCATGCCATTCATCCACCGCCATCACCTCYTGTTTCAGCATGATAATCCACGGCCGCATATCGCAAGGATCTGTACACAATTCCTGAAAGCTCAAAATGTGCCTGCATACTCYCTGACATGTCACCCATTGAGCATGTTTMGGAAGCTCTGGATTGACGTGTATGAAACTGTGTTCCAGTTCCCGACAATATCCAGCAACTTCACACAGCCTTTGAGGAGGAGAGGGACAACGTCAAACAGGCCACAATCAACAGCCTGATCAACTATATGCGAAGGAGATCTGCCGCGTTGCATGAGGCAAATGGTGGTCACACCAGATACTGACTGGTTTTCTAAACAACACACTTTTTTTTAAAGGTARACTACATGGCCAAAAGTATGTAGTATGTAGATGCTCGTCGATCATCTCATTCCAAAATCATGGGGATTAATACGGAGTTGGGTTCACCCCTTTGCTGCGATTACAGCCTCCACTCTTCTGGGAAGGTTTTCCACTAGATGTTGGAACATTGCTGCYGGGACTTGCTTCCATTCAGCTACAGGAGCAATAGTGAGGCCGGGCACTGATGTTGGGTCATTGGGCCTGGATCGGAGTTGTGGTCAGGGCTATGTCGAGGCCAGTCAAGTTCTTCCACACCAATCTCGACAAACGATTTCTGTATGGACCTTGCTTTGCGCACAGAGACATTGTCTTGCTGAAACAGGAAATAGCCTTCCACAAACTGTGGCCACAAAGYAGGAAGCACAGAATCGTCTAGAATGTTATTGTATGCTGTAGCGTTAAGATTTCCCTTCACTTGAACTAAGGGGCCTAGCCAGAATCATGAAAAACAGCCCCAGACCATTATTCCTCCTCCACCAAACTTAACAGTTGGCACTATGCATTGGGGCAGGTAGCTTTTTCTTGACATCCGCCAAACCCAGATTCGTCCTTCGGACTGCCAGATGTTGAAGCATAATTAATAATTTCAGAGAATTTCCACTGCTCCAATGGCAGCAAGCTTTACACCACTKCAGCCGTCACTTGGCATCGCATTTGGTGATCTTAGGCGTGTGTGCGACTGTTCGGCCATGGAAACCAATTTCACTAAGCTCCAAACAAACAATTATTGTGCTGACGTTGCTTCCAGAGGCAGTTTGGAACTCGGTAGTGAGTGTTGCAACCGAGGACATACAACTTTTACGTGCTACGTGCTTCAGCACTCAGCGGTCCCGTTCTGTGAGCTTGCAAGGACTACTACTTTGCGGCTGAACCGTTGTTGCTCCTAGACTTTCCACTTTACAATAACAGCACTTACAGTTGACCAGGGCAGCTCTAGATGGSAAMAAATTTGACGAGCTTACTTGTTGGAAAGGCAGCATCCTATGACGGTGCCACATTGAAAGTCACTGAGCTCTTCAGTACGGGCCATTCTACTGCCAATGTTTGTCTATGGTGATTGCATGGTTGTGTGCTCGATTTTATACGCCTGTCAGCAACTGGTGTGGCTGAAATAGCCAAATCCACTCATTTGAAGGACTGTCCACATTTTTTGTTGTTGGTGTATCTGTGACCAGCAGATGCATATGTGACCGACAGGCTCGATTTGGTCTTGTGTAGCATAATTTGAATTGGTGTTTTTTACATTATTTAAAAGTAGAGACTCAAATCAAATCACATCTGTCACATGCGCCGAATACAACCTTACCTTGAAATGCTTACTTACAAGTCCTTAACCAACAAAGCAGTTCAAGAAATAGAGTTAAGAAAATATTTTCTAAATTACTAAAGGAATTTACAAAAAATTATAATCTAAAAGTAACACAAGAAAATTACATAACAATAAAGAGGCTATATACAGGGGGTACCGGTACCAAGTTAATGTGTGGGGATACAGGTTAGTTGAGGTCATTTGTAAAGTGTCTATGCATAGATAATAAACAGCGAGAAGCAGCAGTGTAAAAACAAGAGGGGGTCAATATACAAAACGGTATATCATTAACTACAGTTGAGGAACAATGGGAAAGTCATTCTGCTTTGAAAGTTGATAAACTTGTAACCCCACTTTTGAGAAAACGGCCCTCGAATMTTTGATACACCTACTGGAGAGCTTTTCTTTGTCTACACCCAKTCAGAATCGTTCACACCCTCTTAAGCCTTAGCCTCACCTATCTCTTTAAGGATTCACATGTGAKGCCATGTGTTAAACAGTGAGTACGGTAGTGTACTAAACAACCAAAGATTTCAAGACTAAAGGCTGGTTGATACTACGTCTATCAACATGTCTGTATACAGTTGTCGCASTGACATTGTCGTCCGACATCAAACTTGTGTTTGTCGTTATGAAAAAGTGTAAACAAAAACAACATGCTGGATGACATCAGCAGGGTGTATTTTAACACTAATAAACCCATCCGTTTAAATTAGCTGGCTAGTCAGTTCAAATAATGACCATATCATATAGCTGACAATGTCTTAACTTTAGCTAATTTGTATTCATTATRACAGGAAAATAAACTCACAACACGATCATTATTTACCAGTTAATGGCGAGCTAATTACAGAAAATAGCTTAGTGTGTGTGTGTGTGTGTAACGAAATAAAAGCAGGGCATTCTACCGGAAAATTTTAGAACATGGTCACTTGGTCTCTTTGGCTTGGACAACGTTATATACTAATTTGACTTTGGTACAGGTTATGTTGTTCTTCACATTACCATCGCTGGTAAAAACACACTATATCAAATAAAATCAATGTTTATTTGTCACATGCACAGGATACAGAAGGTGTAAACAGTACAGTGAAATGGTTACTTGCATAGTGGAGTCTTTTGTTTAGACATGTAGATAGCTAGCTAAACAATGAACCATAATCCCAACTCATAACGTTACTACCCTGCATGAATCTACAGTTAGCTAAAGCTAATCAACTAGGTTCAATGTTAGCTAGCTAGCTAACATTAGGCTATAACTAGCAATGCAAATGTCTCTGAGATATGAATAATATTACTACACAGATCATGCACGTAACATTAGCTATTGAGCCAGCCAGCCAGCTAATGTTAGCTAGCTAGCTATCAGTACGCTTTAACTTGCAATGACAACTACTTTCTAACAAAATCTGAAATGAATAATATCAGAAAATGTAGCTAGCTAGACTCTCTTACACGGGTGAACGCTATTTCCACTCTGTCACAGATGCCAATGTTTCCCTTAGTTTAAAGATGTAATTGTAGACAGGTGTTTTATACAACAGCTTTCTGTGTTCTCTTTTCGACTCCCTCCGCATTTGCAATCAAACACCTGAATTCTCTCCATCTCCTGAGCTATACTACTCTGCTTCCACCGGGCATTCCACTGATTTCAAAACTTGGTCTTCCAGAAAGCCTCAGCAACACTTTTGCAGTTATTTGGGATATCTTTCAAAAAAGCTGACTAGAAAGGATTACCTACACATACTGAGCAGCTCATGTCATAGACAGAAGCATGCCACATGACAGACCAATCCGAACTCATCTCTCAGCCAATCATGGCTAGCAGGAATGTTCTTGTCTTTTTCCGTGGCTAAACCAACTAGGTTCGTAATTTAACAATTGTATTCATAGTTACAGATGGCATACAAGTTTGTAATTAAGGCACATGAAAGTTCACATGTTCCAGAAGGCATTTCTGCCCAAAAACCAATTTTGATTAAAAATAAATGTTTACATTCAAATGCCTCTCTTGTGAAGTAGTGATGTGTGACATACGCCTAGATTTCTGAAATGAGTCACATATCTGTATTTCCAGTCATGTGAAATCCATTAATTAGGGCCTAATGAATTTATTTCAATTGACTGATTTCCTTATATGAACTGTAACTCAGTAAAATCTTTGAAATTGTTTCATGTTTTGTTTATATGTTTGTTCGGTGTATCTAACTAAGTGGTTAGCTTCTTGCAAAATCAAGCCTCTCTCTTGGTAACAGCAGATAATCCCCTCCTGGATCAAGAGCCTTGCTCTCTAATATTTTTGTTGTTGTTGTTGTTGTGTGCAGAAAACTATGATTAGCATGTTTTTGTAGCCATTATAACTTTATGAGCTGGGATGTCTGTCCTGCAAATAGTTTATGTCAAAGACTGTATAAAATGTTTACATGCTCTCATTAGCATTTAGCTAGCATTAACTATGGATTTTACATGTACTTGTTAGCATTGCTAATCTTCGGATTACAGAGGCTCAGTGGAGTTTGAAAATAGTGCCTACTGTGTAATATCCCAGGATGGCACAAGGTCAGTATGAAGGTATGACAATCTGGATACCGCCCAAGTCTACTACAGTATGTTCCTAAAATTTGTTTTTACATCTGTTATTTGAGCACCTCAAATGACTGTCCTATGTTTCTTCTATTCCCATCCCTCTCTCACCTATCAGTCCTCTGCGACAGTGACACCACCGCCGGTATCCAACCTGCCATCGCTGCAGCTGCTGTGACCTTTCCACAGAGCTGAGCTGAGTTGAGACCTCAATTCTCCAGGAGGCCTCATTATCAGGAAACCATTAGTGGGAATTTGTCAAAGCATGCCTCGGAGACACATACACACAGAAACCGGGTGTGGAGTACATTGGTGTGTTTTGGTTTCTGTCTCGGCATTGTTCAGAGAACATGTAGAGGTCAGAGGAAAAGAAAAAAGGGCTAATTAAAACATCCCTCTGTTCCCGCCTCTCGTTTCTATTAATTTTGCCCTCCACCATTGACTCTGCATGCAGCACTCTGGAGCTACTGTAAATCAGATACGTTTGTTCTTTCTGTCAGACAGAAAATAGTTATTGGCCCAAACTTAGCATACAGTACAACATGTATTTAGCAGCACAGTGATGATAACCGTCGAGAAAAATCAGGTACATAAGCATATTCTACGTGTATTGCTCAATGCTCTTTGATGACAACATGATGTGGGAGAGAGGAGCAGTAAAACAGGGGACTGTCAGGGAGTCAGACAGTGGAACACTGTTGACATTAAACTCCCCAGCTTGTCCCTGAGTGGAGGGGTTTGATATCAATGTGTCGTAGAGACGCTGCCACCTTCACAGGAGACTCAGAGAGTCAAGTGATAACATCACACACGGCCTTAAATGTGTCAAGTCTCAAGGTCCAGTCTGTCCTGGACTGACTGAGTTACAGTACCAGGTGTAAACAAAGCTTCCCTTCCCTTCCAGAGAGCCACCCGTGAAAATGGAACTGCATGACTCCTCCTGTCTAACTTCACAACCTGCCTTTAATGATCAAATGTGTCTCAGACTACTGGAGCTTCAAACAGCGGAGGAGAGGAAACACTGATGAGAGAGAAGAGGAGGCAGCCACCGTGTGCCATGTACTCTCAAAGCCCTATTGTGCCACAGTCTCCTCTCCAGGCACAACAGTGCCACAATTTCAAAGTCYAACTGTACCACGCTCTCCCAGGCACAACAGTGTGGTGTTTAATACAACACCCCGAGACAGTGACGGGATGCTAGTAAACATGCTTACAGTGAATGACAGCATGTGAATAGCACGTCTGTCAGAGGCATCCAACAGTCCGTTACTGCTGCCTGATGTATTAGGAAGGTTCTCCCAAAGCGCCGCTTAGATATGCGGATCAGTGGAACAGCAGGGAGGCCCCTTCTAAGCACTGGCCATGAAATAGATAAACCAGACAACAGAATTATGTTCTCTTCCATCCCTCGGGATTGTTTTTTTAATGCCCTAAAACAGGGGCAGGAGGTCTGGGTCCTACACACAGCCTCAGTGCAGCCACAATGAAATGAGATCTACTGTACTGTACTGTACTGTACTGTACTGTACTGTACTGTACTGTACTGTACTGTACTGTACCAATTCAACAGTTGGAGGGAGAAAATAAACAATTACTGTATGCTATGCCTATGGTAAGGTGGCTTTGATCTTACTGTTCATAATCTTGCTTTATATGTATCAGACCAGATGAATAACCATTGTTATTGSGTTAGAAACAGATTAACAYCAAAGTAATGAAAATGTTTTTGATGTCTGGCCTCGTAATCATGCATACGACAGCTTGGTTCAGATTAATATGTGACAAACAACTGGCAAAGTCCAATTTCTTATTTCTAGGAACAAGCAAACAATCACTGACATCAGTCACAAAATCAGAACAGTTCATACAGCACCATTCCATCCTTCCTTGAGTGCCAAAGAGAGTAAGCATTATACAACGAGAAAAAGCTTTCCATTTCTTGGAGTAAAGTGGAATAAAATCATAACCAAACTGAATGCAATGTTAAAAAAGGTTATATTGCGGATCTTCAAGTGTATCCGTTTGCCTTGTTCTCTCTAAAGGTCTCACTCTTTGTTCTCTTTGACATGATATCCAGACTTCTCATCCAGTCTTCCTTTATTTCAGAACTCTTGAAAACACTGAGGGATGAATGACACCAGCCAGGCTTACTGAAACGTTTGACCCAAGTTAAAACAATTTAAAGGCAATGCTACCAAATACTTATTGAGTGTATGTAAAACTTCTGACCCACTGGGAATGCGATGAAAGAAATAAAAGCTGAAATAAATCATTCTCTCTACTATTATTCTGACATTTCACATTCTTAAAATAAAGTGGTGATCCTAACTGACCAAAGACAGGGAATTTTWACTAGSATTAAATGTCAGTAATTGTGAAAAACTGAGTTTAAATGTATTTGGCTAAGGTGTATGTAAACCTCAGACTTCAACTGTATATGAAAAGTAGAAATTCACTGGAAAACCTCCGCTGTATTAGCCAGCCAATCACAAGTTGAAAGCAAATTGACTTAAATTAGTAGGACTGTAACATTTCAAAAGGGCTGAGTTCTGAGTATGTCTGATAATAACAACTCTGGAACCTATCCTTATTCTTACAGCRTCTACTGTCAAGACTAAAACAGGGTTACTTTTGTGTGAAAGATGGTCAATGAAAATCACATAATTTTAGCCCTGTGTTTCAAGTACCTTTGTTTGGCCACGCTCTTAAATGGCAATTATAGCTCCCCTAGTCTGGAAAGGGAAAGGGGGATACCTSGTCAATTGTCCAACTGAATGTATTTAACTGAAATGTGTCTTCCGCATTTAACCCAACCTCTCTGAATCAGAGAGGTGCGGGGGGGGCTGCCTTAATCGACATCCACGTCTTCGGTGCCAGGGGAACGACTTTGGTAATGTGTTGAAACCCGTACAAAGGGATCCAACAAGGAACAAAKATACCCACAGCAACAATAGTTTTTTATACATCACTGGGCCAAGAATTCAATATACACACATTGACTTACAACAAGAGACATTGATTTTTATTCTCATATCTGAAACAAGGGAGTTATTGCATTGACTTAACTTTGGGATAGAGTATTGAAGGCAAAGCATGGGGATGCAATTAGCAGTGTTAGACTTAATATGCTAGGCAGGTAGGCTAGTGGTTAAGAGTGTTGGACTAGTAACTGAAAGGTCGCAGGTTCAATCTCAGAGCTGGCATGGTGGAAAATCTGCCATTCTGCCCTTGAGCAAGGCAGTTAACCCCCAACAACAACAGCTCCCCAGGAGCTGATGATGTCGATTTAGGCAGCCCCCCTCATCTCTCTGATTCAGAGGMGTTGGGTTAAATGCGGAAGACACATTTTGGTTGAATGCATTCAGTTGTGTAATGGATTAGGTATRCACTTTCCCTACAGTCAGTGGCGTGTATTAATGGGTGCCAAGGGAAGCCAGGCTTCCCCKAAAAAATTTACAAAGAACAAAATGTATCAAATAATGTAKCTTTCGTCTCTTTGTGTTTCATAATTTTCCTTCAATTCACAAGAGGCTGAATGTACAGTTGAAGTCGGAAATTTACATACACTTAGGTTGGAGTCTTTAAATCTCATTTTTCAACCACTCCACAAATMTATTGTTAACAAACTATAGTTTTGGCAAGTCGGTTAGGACGACTACTCTGTGCCTTACACAAGTAATTTTTCCAACAATTGTTTACAGACAGATTATTTAACTTATAATTCACAGTATCACAATTCCAGTGGGTCAGAAGTTTACATACACTAAGTTGACTGTGCCTTTAAACAGCTTGGAAAATTCCAGAAAATTATGTCATGGCTTTAGAAGCTTCTGATTGCTAATTGACATCATTTGAGTCAATTGGGAGGTCGTAGCCTGTGTATGTATTTAAGGCCTACCTTCAACTCAGTGCCTCTTTGCTTGACATCATGCGAAAATCTAAAGAAATCAGCCAAAAAATTGTAGACCTCCACAAGTCTGGTTCATCCTTGGGAGCAATTTCCAAACGCCTGAAGGTACCACGTTCATCTGTACAAACAATAGTATGCAAGTATAAACACCATGGACCATGCAGCCGCCATCCCGCTCAGGAAGGAGACGCATTCTGTCTCCTAGAGATGAACGTACTTTGGTGCGAGAAGTGCAATCAATCCCAGAACAACAGCAAAGGACCTTGTGAAAAGCTGGAGGAAACAGGTACAAAAGTATCTATATCCACAGTAAACGAGTCCTATATCAACATAACCTGAAAGGCAGCTCAGCAAGGAAGAAGTCACTGCTCCAAAACCTCCATAAAAAAGCCAGACTGTGCTTTGCAACTGCACATGGGGACAAAGATCGTACTTTTCGAGACATTTCCTCTGGTCTGATGAAACAAAAATAGAACTGTTTTGCATAATGACCGTCATTATGTTTAGAGGAAAAGGGGATGCTTGCAAGCCGAAGAACACCATCCCAACCGTGAAGCACGGGGTGGCAGCATCATGTTGTGGGTGCTTTTGCTGCAGGAGGGACTGGTGCACTTCACAAAATAGATGGCATCATGAGGCAGGAAAATTATGTTGATATATTGAAGCAACATCTCAAGACATCAGTCAGGAAGTTAAAGCTTGGTCGCAAATGGGTCTTCCAAATGAACAATGACCCCAAGCATACTTCCAAAATTGTGGCAAAATGGCTTAAGGACATCAAAGTCAAGGTATTGGAGTGGCCATCACAAAGCCCTGACCTCAATCCCATAGAAAGTATGTGGGCAGAACTGAAAAAGCGAGTGCGAGCAAGGAGGCCGTCAAACCTGACTCAGTTACAGCAGCTCTGTCAGGAGGAATGGGCCACAATTCACCAATTTATTGTGGGAAGCTTGTGGAAGGCTACCCGAAACGTTTGACCCAAGATAAACAATTTAAAGGCAATGCTACCAAATACTAATTGAGTGTATGTAAACTTCTGACCACTGGGAATGTGATGAAAGAAAATAAAGCTGAAATAAATCATTCTCTCTACTATTATTCTGACATTTCACATTCTTAAAATAAATTGGTGATCCTAACTGACCAAAGGACAGGGAAACTTTTACTAGGATTAAATGTCAGTAATTGTGAAAAACTGAGTTTAAATGTATTTGGCTAAGGTGTATGTAAACTTCTGACTTCAACTGTATCTCACCGGAGAAAGCATCCAAGCGAGCGAAACAGTGCCCCTCTGTCTCTGACGCTATCTGGTCAAAAAGAGTATGATATTGTAGCCAGTGAGCACTTGGCCTCCCTTGATAAAAAAATTATACAATAATAGCTGATCAGCGTTGAGCTAAACTGAGTGAGCTCAACTGTGAATGGTTTCGGCGGACCAAAATAAAATTTCAAGGGAAGCCAGTTTGGATTTGGCTTAACACCAATCACATCTAAAACCAAATGTCATTGACAGAAAAAACTTGAATTGTTGCATCCTGTTATGTTGTTGTCCTCTAGTGGCTAGCTAGCTAGCTAAAATTGTCCCTTTCCTGAATTAGCCATGGGTYGAGACATGGATTTGCGCTTGTTGTTTTACTTCTCTGTACTGTCCYATGATTATAACGGCAATTCTGATCCAATGTAGTAGGCTAATGTTAACTAGCTGGCTAATCGTTGCTCGTGAAAGGAAGTTAGGCTAGCGAGCAAGCATTTTAGGCAGGTAGCCTAGCACAACAAAAACTAAAAGTGTGTATTGTATAACAGAGTCATAGACCGCTTCGGCAACATGAAAGAGGAGGATGGCATTGGTGTTTCTCTACAAGTATAGTAGAGTAGAGTCAACATATTTTTTCTACTAAAGCACCAAACACACACACACACAGAGAAATCAGAACCATAGACAGAAACATGATATTTAGCTTACGTTGATTGGACTAAATTGTTTTTGTAATCTTTTACTTGCCACTGTATTAGACTAATCYTAGGTGATTTGATGATCTTGAAATCTCGAAGTTGAAATGGTGCTGGAATATGAAATGGTGCTGGCAGCTCTTTGCGACTAAATCAATAGTTGTTTTGTATTCTGAAAAAGGTGGACACATTAACTTCATTGATCATGCTGTCGGGGAACTGTTTGTCACATACAACATGCTTTGTGGACTCCACCGAACAGATGTTGCTTTKTGGTTTTGTGATGAAACAAAGGTGCGGGTGAAGTCATCTGCCACTGTGTCTTCTTWTTTTCTCGACCTTAGGCCTACATGTCACGGTGGCAAGGCATAGGTTGTAAGATGGCTTTTTCTCCCGGCTTGGCTTCCCCAGTGATTTTACCAACGCACTGCTACTGCATACAGTATTTGTGTGTTAGATGCAGTATGAAGGAACTACAAACAATACATTATGGTGTAGACTCATGGTGCCATTTGACAGAGTGAAGGAGAGTTGAGTAAGATATCAAAGTAAGGGAGAGAGATCAAGCTACTGGCCTAAACCCTTGAGGGTTATACTGTAGCAAGTTCATGGCTTATGTAGCTTTTTCAGAATTTYCACAAGGGACTTTGCACACTGCTGGGTTGGTACATGAGAAACTACAAATTGCATGGATTTGAACTTTGAGCACATGGGTGTCTAAGGGTACATGCTGTTAGTGCTGTACTATCAATCCTCAGATGATCTATCCTCCTCCATATACAATGGTTCATGCAGTGCATACACAATGCTAAATCAAATGCTTACTTGTCATGTTTACTTGGCGAATACAACAGGTGCACCTTGAAATGTGGGCGTGCATGTGTGTGAGAGAGCGCTTTTTATCTTAGAAAAGCCCACAATGCTGAGAATCTGCTACCATACATGTCCATATACCTTTGAGCTGTGCTTCTTGGTCCTGACCCTCGGGACCCATCGAACCTCTCATTGGGGTTGGGTGTATGGGGGGGGGGGGGGGGTAATGTGTACCTGTGGGTCCCTGGGACCATGTCCTTGAATGTACATGCCCCATCTAAATATATCTAACCCATCTAAATATAATCTGAAATTGTAAACCATGAAAAATGTATGAAATATGAAAACTGAAAAACTAAGGCAGGGGTCTTCAACCTTTTCTTGACCAGGGACACCACCTCCCAAGCAAACCAACGACTCACAGAACCCCTTCATAGGTTAGCAAAAAAATAAATGTCACGTCTTGTCTTATAATCAGGTGWATGATATGGAGAAATAATCAACATTTTAAAATGAATAGATTTGGAACATTCTATTTCATTATTTTGACCTCCCCACATTATAATTGGAAGAGGAAGTGTAAACTCTAACATAGCCTATTAGCTAGAAAGGTAACTCCAAACTATTTTTCGCTAATRACAGCTGTTTAGCTGGTTAAGCAAAGGTTAGCCATGTGTTGGCAAAAATATATGTCCAAGTCAAGAAATCTTACCAACAGCTAGCGGCACTTGCCATACTGGTAGCCTATTCGCGGGTGCTTTTTCAAAGCCTATGTCAAATACTCCAGTGAGTGTAATTGACTCCAATGAGAGTAATTTGCTCAATATTTGGAGTTGAGAAATAAAGTTGAAATAAGATATTCTCATATTTTTGTTACTGTAGGTATGTAATTCAAAATCCGTTCATTCTGTTGATATTCATATATTTTCYRGGACCCCCTGCAGTWCCTGGGTCCGTGGTTACAAGTTGAATACTCCTGCACTAAGGCATACAGAAAATCATGCTAACTGACTATCAATCACTCATTACTACACTAGAAAGTGATTTTCATGCAAGTGCTATCTCCAGGATAATCAAAGCCATTGTATGTCCTCAGATATCTCTCCTTACGAGTTATACTGCCAATTAAAGTGTGTGATGAGCTGGATTCTTTGGGAMACGTTGTCATTCATCTGAAGCTGGGTGGAAAACATACATGCTGCTATCAGCATTCAGCAACATGTGGGAGAAGATTATCATCCCCAGAATCAACAAGCTCTTATCTCTTTGCTGGTCTGAAATCTCAATGCTAGTAATGAAGGTACACATGTTCTGGGGGAAATACTCAGCATACAGTAAGTAATGCCTTKATTTTACCCAACACACCAGGCCTTCAGATTGATCGGCATTCCATCTCGATGACATCAGCTCAGAGAGCTCAGAGAGTCACAACCAGCTCAGAGAGTATCCACTGATTGCCCAACACATCGACATCGGCTGAAAAAATAAGGGAATATACAGAAGGGAAAATACACACTATGAATCAAATATGCACAATGGCTGAGACCATTCGACCTAAAATCTATGAAGATCTTGCGCACACACACATGCACAATCTTTCTCCTCCCTCTTTCATGGATAATAAAGGGAGAATCCGGACACTCATATCYCACCAGAGGAGTACTGCTCTCTGGCATCTATCAAATAGGTAATGCTAAATAATTCAAGCCATGGTTTGCTCCGAACAAATGAATAGGGGGCTGTTTCCTCCTCTCTTAAGTGATAGTCTGAACACAATTACCTCTGCCATTAGTATGTGAGTCTTTTTTAGTGCTCTAATTGATGCTCTGAGGGTAAAAAAACCCAGCTGGTTTCAACAGAAGAGATAAAACATGAGGTGGGATCAACCTTGGGAAGAAACAGAGTGATGATAGAATCCCATCCTGTGCTCCATCGATCTCAGCTGTATAACATTCGTATTAGTAAACATGGCGAACACAGTGGAAGTTTATGTTTTTGTCTGAGCGGTTGTTTGTGTGATGTAATTACACAGAGAACACACATTTGATGGGATGGTAATAAAGTAGGCATGCAAATGCGAACCACTAGTGTGTAGACAACAGTTTGCATGCCATGTAAGTTACACAGAAAATGCTGTCTAGGTGAAGAAGAGTCTCATTACAGAACCAAATCAAACAGTATCTTTGTTTCAAGGAACTACATGTCACTCTTAAACGGCATCCATTTCCCTCTGCTATCCTTTGTGGGTCACAATGGTTCCTGTGTAAGTGTCATGTACTAACAGGACTGAGGGAAAATTACATTAAAATAGTATGTTTGCCCACCATATGTTTCCAACATTAAATTAATGGAAAATATGCATGCCAATTATATTTTGTACCTAAACCTTATTTGAATAAAAACAATGASGCTTTGACTTTCTTCCCTTTGTAGCTCACACCAAGCAACAAAGGGTCCAATGATGTGCTATCCCTCCACAATAACAATGCCAGCAGGATAAACGTTTTGTGAGCCATTCAAATTGCGTTCTGTGGTGTCTCGGAAACACAACATAAAAACATAGCTGCCAGCAGCAAATGAACGGGGGTTAACAGGATGACAGATAGGACACAAGATCAGTTGGATAACAAATCAAGCACTCCATCATGTAGGAACTATCTTTTTTCCTCAGTGAAAGTAGGGCCGGAACGATACCAGTATCACGATACTCCTTAGTGACGTGGCAAGGAAACAAAACAAGAAGAGATTATCTTCTTTAGGAAAACAGCCTTCATTTTCTAAGCTATAGCACACACCATTCTTTTTTTTTACATCCTGCATGTTTTTGGTTTGCTTCATGTTTAAATTTTTGGCATGGAAAAAATATTGAGATACTGGTATCGTCCCGCACCTAAGTGTAAGCACTACCATGTTGATTTAAATCTCAGTTGGTACACTACACATTAGCATTCCGAAATACTTTCAATACACTCTCACAGCTGTAATACGCTGACTGCGAAAGCGTCAGGACTTCCGGCTTCTCAWTTGACCGAATAAAAGATCCACTTTTCACAGCCTTCAGACCACATAACAGGGAAACAATGTGATTATACACCTATACTGATAACAAATGTTCACATTAATTGTCTGCATAATTTGAATTGAACATTCATTTTTATTAGACAAAGTGCACTTGATCAATAGTTATAGCTCTAGTATCCTATGGTGCCGCTGGTACCATAGGATACAAACTGGTCTGGTGCAGCCATCTAAGGTCGCAGTGACTTTCTATTCACACAACTTCTAAGGACATATTCYTAATGTTTACATACTACATTGTATTGCCCCATGTTCATCGGTTCAGTTCTATTAGCCAGTTGTTGTTGCCCATCGTAGAATCATATAACGGTATGTTTTAACTAGCACTTGTATTCCGCCTCGCCACACTAGTTTCAACCTCGTGTGGGTGCCAGCAAGCTAGCAAGCATGCGAGGTAGTGCTAGGTATCAACAMCCAATCCAGTAGGGTCTGGAAGCTACAGTATAGTGAGCTTTGATTGGTCAAGCGAGCCGCAATGATGGAGTATTTGCATAAAGTTCCGCTTRCRRCAACTTTGGTCCCACCCTGTTCACATCCATTCTCCCATACTTGCATCGCTGGATGTTCCCCCTCACCAACTTTCACTTCCCATCATTGAAAAGGAATGGTGCTCTGTTGTTTCATTGCTCCCAACGAAACATGTTAAGACGTACCGTAACCCGCTGGCTCCTGAAGCCCCCATGAGCTCCCGAGTCTAGAAACAGTTTATCCAAACGTTAGCTAGCTAGTGTCGCAAGTTAGCATTTCACTAGCTAGCTGAGCTGTTTTACAAGAAAATGGCTGAGATGAAAAACACTGTAGGTAGCTAGAAAGCCCTCTGCGACAATGTTATTTGGGTGTGGTCATGCTAGACTTGTCTTTTAATTTTAAGATACCTGTCATTGAAGTTGGTGGTTAATACTGGTTTAAGATTGAGGCGAGAGAAACTGTCCGCCATGTTTTGGTAAGGGCTCGGAGTGACGTCACACACCCAAGAAGCCTCAACCAATCACCAACGGATATTAATGACTTGGGTCGTGTTCCCCTGCTCAGACGTTGCATGCATCAAACAATGATTGCGTGCCACGTCATCAACTGTGTCATCAACTGACAGATTGCTATAACATATGATGTGGTTAGCTGATAATTAAAATTCCAATCTTGGCATTGTGAGATATGTTCGGTGTCAGCAACATCGGAGCAGAGGAACACACCTTTTGCCTCCGGGTATCCTATGAAAGGAAATTTTGTGACCGGATATGTGATCAGCCAGCATCTCCCAAAAACAGATGTCCCGCCCCGGAAACAAATTATTTACATTTTTTAAAATCATATTAGCGTATGTGTTAATATGCATCTACGGGTATAGTGTGAATGCATCAATGTTATTTTCTCAAACTRTTTAGGGACTATTGTAAGTCAAAAACCAATCTGGAGTGAATCTGACTTTTAGTCCATGAGAAGAAGATTTTTTATGWWTATGTATATTAAGCGTTAGTGTTACATTGTCAAAAAAGTGAATTGTTAATCGTTTCCTTATTTTTTAAGATATCAATGACAAATCTTTTCATATGGTTCATCATGGTAATGTCTTTGATGYTCCTAAACAGTTTCAAGTTGATAGGCCATTGTYAAGGGGATTTAAATTGACACGTAACATTTGAATTTCTGATTTATCACTAACTCAGCCATCTCTTAACTAGTCCCTTATCTTTTCTCAGACTAAGTTAAGAGATGTACCATGGGTCTACATACTATACTTGAGAATACATTTTTCAAAGGTTTTCCAAAATTTACAAGATGGAGGAAAATCTATCCTGACGGACCTCATGCGTCCTTGAGCCAAATTTGTTCAGAATGAGGAAAGACACTTACATACATTTCAAACTGGACGGCGGATATGAGGGCGAGACGGCTTATAAGAGACTTCCAATCGGTGACATGCTTTTTYACAAAGTTACTCATGGCCTCTAGTGTCTGTGTGCCAAATTAGAAAGAAAGTTACCAATCTATGCTTGAGTTATTTGACCATGTAAAAAAAGAATACAGAGAATAACAATAGGTTTCACAGCTTTGCTCTGAATCCCTAACGAGGAAGCAGGTGTTTGGAGCCTGACCTGAATTTCAACACAAGTTACTGTGAGGCACATTCAATGGATTCACACAGTTAGAACTGCAACACATCAAAACCATAAAAAAAAACAGAACACTGACATTACTATGCCTCACAAACATAGTTGTACGAACAAGGCAACACCACCGAGGGAGGTAGGTGGGTAGAGAGAGATGTCTTTAAGGAGGTCTGTCTCTTGTGGCTCTACACAATAGTCTCTTGCTCCCTGAGCGTAGCTACTTCTCTGAACACTCCCCTCCTCCTCCCGATTCCTGCACATCTTTCCACCTGGTGACTCGGTGACTGACAGGTTTCCACAGGGAATTGTATAAATTCCGGGCTTTGAGTGAATATGTCCTTTAGGAACCTGTTGATTACACATAAGAGCCACCTGAGCAGATAAGCAGCTGACAAAAACTCCCAGGGCTTCAACCCAACAAGTCCCACATACAGGTATAGACAAACTTCCGAGGCAGGGTTTCACACACACATCATAGTAGATGGAAAGGCAGACATAATTCAGGCATGCAATCAACATGGCATACAGTGCCTTCAGAAAYTATTCATACCCATTGACTTATTCCACATTTTGTTGTGTTACAGCCTGAATTAAAAATGCATTAACTGGATTTGTTTTCTCACCCATCTACACACAATACCCCATAATGACAAAGTGAAAATATGTTTTTAGACATTTTAGCATATTTAARGAAAATTAAATACAGAAATATATTCACACCCCTGAGTCAATTCTAGGTAGAAGCACCTTTGGTGGCAATTATAGGCACATTTTTTCAGAATGAGGAATTACACCTACAGTGCATTCAGAAAGTATTCAGACCCATTGACTTTTTACASATTTTGTTACGTTACAGCCATATTCTAAAATCCTCATCAACCTACACACAATACCCCACAATGACAAAGCAATTTTTTTTGCAAATGTATAAAAGATAAAAACAGAAATACCTTATTTAAATAAGTAATCAGACCCTTTGCAATGAGACTAGAAATTGAGCCTATTATTTAGATGTTCCTACAACTTGATTGGAGTCCACCTGTGGCAAATTCAATTGACTGAACATGATTTGGAAAAGCACACACCTATCTACAGTTAACTCGATTTTCAACCACTCCACAAAATTCTTGTTAACAAACTATAGTTTTGGCATGTCAGTTAGGATATCTACTTTGTGCATGACACAAGTCATTTTTCCAACAATTGTTTACAGACAGATTATTTCACTTATAATTCACAGTATATCAATTCCAGTGGGTCAACAGTTTACATGCACTAAGTTGACTGTGCCTTTAAACAGCTTGGAAAATTTCCAGAAAATTATGTCATGGCTTTAGAAGCTTCTGATTGCTAATGACATCATTTGAGTCAATTGGAGGTGTACCTGTGGATGTATTTCAAGGCCTACCTTCAAACTCAGTGCCTCTTGCTTGACATCATGGGAAATTCCAAAGAAATCAGCCAAGACCTCAGAAAAAAGATTGTAGACCTCCACAAGTCTGGTTCATCCTTGGGAGAAATTTCCAAACGCCTGAAGGTACCACATTCATCTGTACAAACAATTTTACGCAAGTATAAACACCATGGGACCACGCAGCCGTCATACCGCTCAGGAAGGAGACACATTCTGTCTCCAAGAGATGAACGTACTTTGGTGCGAAAAGTGCAAATCAATCACAGAACAACAGCAAAGGACCTTGTGAAGATACTGGAGGAAACAGGTACAAAAGTATCTATATCCACAGTAAAATGAGTCCTATATCAACATAACCCGAAAGGCCGCTCAGCAAGGAAGAAGCCTCTGCTCCAAAACGGGGGTGGCAGCATCATGCATTTTGTACCTGTGCTTGCTGCAGGAGGGACTGGTGCACTTCACAAAATAGATGGCATCATGAGGCAGGAAAATTATCTGAATATATTGAAGCAACATCTTAAGACATCAGTCAGGAAGTTAAAGKTTGGTTGCAAATGGGTCTTCCAAATGGACAATGCCCCCAAGCATGCTTCCAAAGTTGTGGCAAAATGGCTTAAGGACAACAAAGTCAATGTTTTGGAGTGGCCATCACAAAGCCCTGACCTCAATCCCATAGAAGATGTGTGGGCAGAACTGCCATTATATTTCAAATGAAATAGGATGCAGCTGAGCTCAATTTGGAGTGTCATAGCAAAGGGGTGTGAATACTTTTGTAAATTAGATATTTATGTATTCAATATGAGATATTTATGTTTTCAATAAATATGCAAACAATTCTAAAAACATGTTTTCACTGTCATTATGGGMTATTGTGTGTAGATGGGTGAGAACAAAATCTATTTAATAATAATAATATATATTTTTTTAATCAGGCTGTAACACAACAAAATGTGGAATAAGTCAAGGGGTATGAATACTTTCTGAAGGCACTGTATCTAACACTTCACTGAATTCCTTCCCATAAATATTAACAGGCCAAAGTGAGTAATCCTCTCCGCCTACACCTTCGGTGTGAGTCTGAGTCCCATGAACAGATGGCAGCAAGACTCATATTCAGATCTGGCCCGATGTGCCATCTCTGTGAATGAACAGGCAGGCGTGTTCTACAGTGGGGGAGAGGAAAGTGAATTAAAGCTACAGGAAACCACCATCCATGCCTATGTGATATTGATGGAGCCACACAGTAATGAGAYAAAAAGCAGTTGGATGTTCTCCAGCTCTCCTCACTACCCCCAGATTTGGCTCCCTATGATTGACTGGAAGGCTTCTAGCCTCAGATTGTACTGCAGGGCCCAGATACACCAAACCATGGGCCTTTTCACTTCAAGTTTGGGTGTAAATATTATCAGGGGTTTGAATGATTTGTAAGTGGGCTATAAGAGGAGCCTTATCCCACAATAGTCAGGTATTCGGATATCTGCAGTATACTAAACCGTCAAAAAGTTTTTAATTAAAAAAAATCAAGTAATAGGCCCCTACTTGAAATACATCAGAGAAGTTATAAAAGCATACATGTTGATTTTCAAGAGAGCAGATTGTTTCATACATGGAAGTACACTGAAGTATAAAAGAACGGAGACAACAGAAAACCTGTTCTCGCGGTCTATGATAAATACAACAGCTGTTTGTCTGTGCCTGTGTTAACAACAGGTGTTTCTTTCATTAATGAGTCTATTGATTCATTTTCTCAATGTGCAGCATAAAACATGATTGCCGCCCTCTCACTATGCATTTGTGCTTCTTTCCCTTGCTCATTAAAACGTGCCCCTGAGTAATCCACTTATTGTAAGCTGTCGACAAATGCTTCAAACTCTACGTCAGTAATAAAAAGGAAGGATGAGAGAGGCAGAAACAGGTTGCAGCGCCACAGAGCACTTAAAACTCATCTAGGTTGGACTTAAAACAGGAACAAAGTCTAAATTACTCAACTGAAATATTCTGCCACATTGAGTGAGAAGTGTGAGGGTAAAGGTGACCTAGCTATTTCTGTAATATTCAACTTTTAGGATATAAAAAAAGGGTGACAACTTCTCCACTTGCCAATAAAGCACTGACTCAAAGAGTTATAGTCTGGCTTCCCCAAAAAATAATTGTAAACCTCCTTTGCCAAAAATGTCACCTCATTTCCCAGTAGACATATCGTTTCCTGGGACCCTCCTTAATATTTCAATACAGGCAAATATGAGGAGAACACGTGAGAGCAGAGAGAGAGAAACATTAAAGAGGGATTTCGTGAAGAAGGACTGTTTTATGTACGGCACAGGAAATAACTCATATTATAAGACTCAATTTACCGATCAATCAGGGATTAACGTCAGAGCCATCCTATAAATCACAATTTTATCAGCCCTGGAACCCTCCCATCATGCAAATGGATTGGATTGAGGMGCTCGGTGTCCGACCTGGGAGAGTGTGACATCTGTGACATCTAAAGCAATTTAGGGAATCTGCCAGTCTGGTAATTGGATCTTTAACCCTACAGGGCCAAACCAAGAGTGTGTGAGAGCAGGGAAAAGTTTAATGGATGTGGATATCTCTAGCTCTGGTGCCCCATGTGAAATGCTATAGGCTTGTACTGACATCAAAAATCATAGGAAGATTATGGAAGATTATGTGCCAGATTATGTGTAAAATTATGTGCCAGAGGTCAAGTAAAAACAATTTGAGTTGAACATGAGCAGGTACTGAATACAAGCAACTGTTAGGAGGAATCTATCAGCTGATTAAAAAAAAAAAAAAAATTCTTACGACATTTCAAACTACAGTTAAATATGTTTTTAATGTTTCTCTCTCTCTGCTCTCACGTGTTCTCCTCATATTTGCCTGTATTGAAATATTAAGGAGGGTCCCAGGAAACGATATGTGTGTGTGTGTGTGMGGGGGGGGGGGGGCAGCCTAAACCTATAGGAATTACTACAATCATTTTCTGAAAATATTCTCACCATGAAATGAAGGAGGAGCTATAATATAAGCTGTAGTCAACTATACTGCTAAGAATGTCATCATTGCTGGGCCGGGGGTTCCATTATGTAGAAGATTGCCTTGGAGACCTAACAAGATGTCCTTCTGGTGTGATCAGATTCCACTCAGGCTATGGAGCTGTCAGACATTTTGAAATMACTGAGGGAAAATAGCCATTTAAAAATGCAGTACTTTACTGTTTTAGAAATGGGGTTCCAATGCTCCCCTCACCACAACCCACCTGCCATGCCGCTATCACTAACATATACCTCAGACTTTATGTCCAGATCACGGGTGCTTATTGGAACTGTGTTTTATGAGTAAAAAATATGAAATCAGATATTAGATTCGTACACAGAAGCACGGCGTATTAGGAACCTATCGTAGCTTTTGGAAACTGAACAAATTGAGAGATAAAACTGGATTTTCCTGTCATGAGATTGCTTTCCTGTCAGAGAATTTCTGCAGTCCAATACAGCGGATTGAGATTAAATGTCGGATTTGGCGACCAAATATTGAAGTGTCTTAATCTAGCAGTCATTTCGGCTCTGTTCTATAGATAGTAAAGCCTGATTATCACAATTCCTAAACTGACTGGAGCAGGGGGGCTCACACACATGCTCACACGCACTGTCTGACAGTAACACACACCCCATTGAAATTCATGAACCGTTTTTCCATCAATGCTCAGTCACAGATTAACTCGTTTTATGTTGACAGTCAGTTATACAAACCAAATGGAGGAATCGCAGTAAAATCGTCCCGGTCCAATCACTAGGCTTTTGACTGAGTGTGCAGCGCTGTTATGCTGAGCAATAGAGTCATTTCCAAGTGCCTTATGCAAAGTAAACAAATCTCTCCACCTTTGATCAAAGACTCTCCTCTGTGCCTTTAGGCTGTTAGCTACTATCACATCCATCTCCACTCATACATTTGAGTGGTGTTGATCAAAAAGCTTTCACAAAGCACTCTTAGTTTCCTGATTTAGGTCTATGCTCCACAGCAGCCATGGTGAGTTGCCACACCAAATCTAAACCCAAGAGCTTAGCGTCTGATCCTTTACTTTCTAATGACACAAGTACAACTGAATGGCTGCCATAAGTACAACAGCCAGGAAAAGCACACAGCATCCGTAATAATGACTCGTCACAACAATCTCTCCTTAATGCAGATCAATCTCTGATCAATGTCCATTCGTGTTTGGTTACTGCTGTTTGGGAAACAATCAAGGCCCAGTCGGAGAGGAACACGTTCCTGCCGTGTCTTTTCTTGTAGTTATGTGTGTGTGTGTGTGTGTGTGTGTGTGTTGTGTGTGTGTGTGTGTTGTGTGGTGTGTGTGTGTGTGTGTGTGTGTGTGTGTGTGTGTGTGTGTGTGTGTGTGTGTGTGTTTATGTCTGTATGTGTACGTGTGTATGTACAGTATGTGTGATTCATGGCGTTCTTCAAAGTCATCTACCTTTGATCGTTTCTCGGATGACAGAGCACTTGGCCAGTTACAAATCCATAAAGTGCCTCTAACACGCCGGAGCTCTGCATGAACAAACATGCCAAAGAACACAGTGAATAAATACATAAACAAGTAAACATTTAAATACACATACACATACATGAGTACCCTTTCCTCGGACCCCTAAACCAGGGTAGTGAGTTGGGAAATTGCCTTGGAGATGGAGTCGCCTGAGTGGGCACAGTTATTACAGCAGGAGATAAGACTGAGGCTGTATGCTGACGCCTCTGATAGCTCAACGGCCCGGTGAATGTGTGACACTGAGGAACAGCACAGCAGGGGAGCTCCAGCCAGCACAGCACAGGCAAATGGCAGGCAGACAGACGCCTCACTGGGGATGGCTCCGATGATGGGGTGGCCCTGGTTAATCTGACAAATCCCCTCCACTAAAAGCCTGTCACACAGCAAACAAGTCAGACAGCAATGACAAGAGAGAGAGGAAGAAACAGAGAGAGAGGAAAGGACGTGCYCATACTGCAAGAGAGACAATGAGAGACAGAAAGAGGTGAGATGAGTGGATAATAGGAATGAATCTCATTTGGCATAAAGCATAAAACTCACTAAAACATATGATTGCATTTAACTTAAAAAGTGATATATAATTATCTATTCATTTCTCTTTACCCTAGAAATACTTTGATTTGTCATTGTTTTGTGAATAGACACCAGGCAAGCACAACATGGCACTCTACAGAGCAGTCTATGGAACATCACAAGGAGCAACAACATCTAATTAGTAGCTCTTTCAAAAAGACGAAGAAATACACCATCAAGACAGTAGGGGACAATACAAATGAAGTAGCATTGTCCCGTCTACATTGTGCATCGGGCCAGAGTAGCGAGTGAATGTGRATCACCCTGTACAGTAGACAGAGAGTCTGAAGAGTAGCGTTATCTGAGCACATAGATTAAAGGTCACATGAATAGGACCACCCCACAGTTCTGTGTATCACTGTACAAGCAACTATTACTGTGCATTTTTATACACGGAGGACACAATCAATTGGGGCACAGTCACATTGTGTGTTCCAAAAGGGGTTCTCAGGTCAGGGAAGGTAGTTAGGCTTGATAATGCGAGCAGCAGAGCTTCCCACAGTGTTATCCAGCAAGAAGAGAAAGCCTGGTCTACTAGGAGGAGTAGACTGATGGCAGTCTAGTCACAACTCCAATGAGTTAATTGCACTTCTCCAATTAGTCTTCTAAATCAAACCACTGATGAACACTTCAATTAACTACAAGTACTTTTAACATATTGTATTAACACTTACTATCATATTAACATTTTGTGAGGAACATGTACTGTATATTTGACTTTGAAGCATCTGCACAGTGGTAGAGAATGTCGAACATAGCATAACATCAGTGTATATCAAGTGTAGGCTCTACAAATAATTATTCGATTATTATGGCTAGCATACGTTGTTGGGCTTTAGAGGAGACTTAAGTGCGTTCCAAATGGCACCCTATTCCCTATATAGTGCACTACTTTTGACCAGCGCCCCTTAAATAACAATTCGTTATTAATGCTTCAGTAATGGCATTGAGTAGCCTAAGATCTGAAACAGCAGCTTCAGAACTARTGATGTACTCCTGTCCCCATTAACCCCTTCCACACACATTCCAATCTTGTTTTCATAACCCTCTKCTCATATCTGTACACATTGCAACCTACCTAATGACTCCCTTGAACRCCCGCGTTCAGAAAAACAAACATTCGCTGTTTGGAGAAAGGGGAAGAATCATACCATCAGAGAAATGGGATAACATCAGACAGCAGGTCTCTGTGTGATTCTGGATTCTAAWGGTTTCCCCCTCGGGCCCCGACATTTATCTGAATGCTGCACACCTACACGTACTGAAAACACCAAATAAAGAAAGGAAAAATATAACTTATTAAAGAGTGTATGAATCTACTACCAAACAAAATGGTATCACAACACGGTTCACAACATAATAAGCAGACGTGTGAGCGTATGATCAATAAGTAGGCAAGAGAGAGAGAGGRTGATGCGTTCCTTCAAATACATTGTACCTGTCGGATCAGCAACGGGGTGCTAGAGAACATAGTTTTCGGCATGACATTTTTCTCTCTGATTAATAAAAGGAATGTTATGGAAGTACAGAAGCCCTGAAGCCCACGGCAATTATTTTTTATAAAAAAAGTACTCTTGGAATTCCTGTTTTAACAACTTAGTATCGCATTCAAACGACTTAGTATCTTGTTTGAATGACTTACTAAAAAATATACAGTACCAGTCAAAAGTTTGGACACACCTACTCATTCAAGGGTTTTTATTTATTTGTACTATTTTCTACATTATAGAATAATAGTGAAGACATCACKACAATGAAATAACACATAMAGAATCATGTAGTAACCCAAAAAGTGTTAAAGAATATATTTTCTATTTGAGATTATTCAAAGTAGCCACCCCTTGCCTTGATGACAGCTTTGCGCACTCTTAGCACTCTCAACCAGATTCACCTGGAATGCTTTTCCAACAGTCTTGAAAGAGTTCCCACATATGCTAAGCACTTGTTGGCTGCTTTTACTTCACTCTGTGGTCCAACTCATCCCAAACCATCTCAATTGGGTTGAGGTCAGGTGAATGTGGAGGCCAAGTCATCTGATGCAGCACTCCATCACTCTCCTTCTTGGTCAAATAGTCCTTACACAGCCTGGAGCTGTTTTGGGTCATTGTCCTGTTGAAAAACCAATGATAGTTTCACTAAGCACAAACCAGATGGGATTGTGTTTTGCTGCCGAATGCTGTGGTAGCCATGCTGGTTAAGTGTGCCTTGAATTCTAAATAAATCACTGATCCCCACACCATCACATCTCCTCCTCCATGCTTTACATTGGGAACCACACACGCGGAGATCATCAGTTCACCTACTCTGTGTTTCAKAAAAACACAACTGTTGGAACCAAAAATCTCAAATTTGCACCAAAGGACAGATTTCCATCAGTCCATTGCCTGTGTTTCTTGGCCCAAGCAAGTCTCTTCTTTTTATTGGTGTCCTTTAGTAGKGATTTATTTGCAGCAACTCGACCATGAAGGCCTGATTCATGCAGTCTCCTCTTAACAGTTGTTGTTGAGATCTGTCTGTTACTTGAACTCTGTGAAGCATTTATTCGGGCTYCAATCTGAGGTGCAGTTAACTCTAATGAACTTATCCTCTGCAGCAGAGGTAACTCTGGATCTTCCTTTCCTGAGGCGGTCCTCATGAGAGCCAGTTTCATCATAGCGCTTGATGGGTTTTGCGACTGCACTTGTGGAAACAGATTGACTGACCTTCATGTCTTAAAGTAAAGATGGACTGTCATTTCTCTTTGCTTATTTGAGCTGTTCTTGCCATAATATGGACTTGGTCGTTTACCAAATAGGGCTATCTTCTGTATACCACCCRTACCTTGTCACAACACAACTGATTGGCTCAAATGCATTAAGAATAAAATAAATTCCACAAATTKACTTTTAACAAYGCACACCTGTTAATTGAAATGCATTCCAGGTGATTACCTCATGAAGCCAGTTGAGAMAATGCCAAGAGTGTGCAAAACTGGYGTGGCTACTTTGGCAAAYGGTGGCTGCTTTGAAGAACCTCAAATAAAATATATTTGATTTGATTTACACTTTTTTGGTTACTACATGTCTCGTTTGAACGACTTAATTGTTATTTTGTCTAATTAGGCCTAATTTGTTATGCAGCTTGTCAGACCGTGTAATGATTGCTGCACCCATTCATTCACTGATTCCACCCATTGATATGATTATTAATTGACAGTTCTTTTGATAGCCTAAAGCAGGGCTGCTTTTGAATGCCAGGGAATGTAAGTGGGCGAGTATGGAGCAGAGTGCAAATCGAGCAGATTTAAAAAATAATGTCTGCTTTCTCTCCCGCTCCAATTTTGCTTCGGTACTGCTCAGCCACAAGCTCTAGGCATGCTCMGSTTAGCATTTTTRATTTCCTTTAWTTACRGTGACCACACCCACAGTAGCCTATATCTAAGTTTATATTCTACTTTCTATCATTACGATATGTAGTTTCTATTTTGAAGGACTTCAAATGTAATAACGGATGTTTAGGTACGCAATACATAGGCTACTGTAAAATATATTTTAGTTCTTCTCGGAATAAAACCAATAACATAAATCAATTGAATTATTGTATAATATCAGCAATAAGTCATAAATAATGAAGGCKAGTATCAACTTCCTTTCATGAATAAAAGGGGATAAATAATCTCAAAATGCAGCGGTCAAATGATTTGTGAARGCTATCTCTCAAAAATCTATTACATTTACAGTTGAAGTCGGAAGTTTACATACACCTTAGCCAAAAACATTTAAACTCAGTTTTCACAATTCCTGACATTTAATCCTAGTAAAAATGTCCTGTRTTAGGTCAGTTAGGATCACCACTTTATTTTAAGAATGTGAAATGTCAGTATAATAGTAGAGAGAATGATTTATTTCAGCTTTTATTTCTTTCATCACATTCCCAGTGGGTCAGAAGTTACCATACACTAGCCTTCCACAAGCTTCCCACAATAAGTTGGGTGAATTTTGGCCCATTCTTCCTGACAGAGCTAGTGTAACTGAGTCAGGGTTGTAGGCCTCCTTGCTCGCACACGCTTTTTCAGTTCTGCCCACAAATTTTCTATAGGATTGAGGTCAGGGCATTGTGATGGCCACTCCAATACCTTGACTTTGATGTCCTTAAGCCGTTTTGCCACAACTTTGGAAGTATGCTTGGGGTCATTGTCCATTTGGAAGACCCATTTGCGACCAAGCTTTAACTTCCTGACTGATGTCTTGAGATGTTGCGTCAATATATCCACATAACTGTCCTTCCTCATGATGCCATCTATTTTGTGAAGTGCACCAGTCCCTTCTGCAGCAAAGCACCCGCACAACATGATAATGCCACCCCTGTGCTTCACGGTTGGGATGGTGTTCTTTGGCTTGCAAGCCTCCCCTTTTTCCTCCAAACATAATGATGGTCATTATGGCCAAACAGTTCTATTTTTGTTTCATCAGAGCAGAGGGCATTTTTCCAAAAAATACGATCTTTGTCCCCATGTGCAGTTGCAAACCGTAGTCTGTTTTTTTTAATGATGGTTTTGGAGCTGTGGATTCTTCCTTGCTGAGATGCCTTTCAAGTTATGTCGATTTAGGACTCGTTTTACTGTGGATATAGATACTTTTGTACCTGTGTCCTCCAGCATCTTCACAAGGTCCTTTACTGTTGTTCTGTGATTGATTTGCACTTTTCGCACCAAAGTACGTTCATCTCAAGGAGACAGAACACATCTCCTTCCTGAGCGGTATGACGGCTGTGTGGTCCCATGGTGTTTATACTTGCGTACTATTGTTTGTACAGATGAACGTGTTACCTTCAGGCATTTGGAAATTTCTCCCAAGGATGAACCAGACTTGTGGAGGTTTACCATTTTTTTCTGAGGTCTTGGTTGTTTTCTTTTGATTTTCCCATGATGTCAAGCAAAGAGGCACTGAGTTTGAAGGTAGGCCGTGAAGTACATCCACAGGTACACCTCCAATTAACTCAAATTATGTCAATTAGCCTATCAGAAGCTTCTAAAGCCATGACATCATTTTCTGGAATTTTCCAAGCTGTTTAAAGGCACAGTCAACTTAGTGTATGTAKACTTCTGACCCAGTGGAATTGTTATACAGTGAATTATACGTGAAATAATCTGTCTGTAAACAATTGTTGGAAAAATGACTTGTGTAATGTGACCTAAACTGGGATATGTTTAGCACCCTGGCCATCCTACAATCTAAGCTATATGCCCTCAATCGCACACAAATTATCAAGGAACCTACCAGGTACAACCCTAAATCCGTTAACATGGTCACCCTCATAGATATAATCCTGACCAACTTGTCCTCTAAATACACATCTCCTGTCTTCAACCAGGATCTCAGCGATCACTGCCTCATTGCGTCCGTAATGGGCCCGCGGTCAAACGACAACCCTTCGTCACTGTCAAACGCTTCCTAAAACAGTTCAGTGAGCAGGCCTTTCTAATCGACCTGGCCCAGGTATCCTGGAAGGATATTGACCTCATCCCGTCAGTAGAGGATACCTGGTTGTTCTCTAAAATGGCTTTCCTCAACCTCTTAAATAAGCATGCCCCAATCAAAAAATGTAGAACTAAGAACAGATATAGCCCTTGGTTCACTCCAGACTTGACTGCCCTTGACCAGCACAAAAACATCTTGTGGCGTACTGCATTAGCATCAAATAGCCCCCACTATATGCAAATGTATATGCAACCAATATACACAGTCAGTTAGGAAAGCTAAGGCTAGCTTTCTCAAACAGAAATTTGCATCCTGTAGCACTAATTCCAAAAAGTTTTGGGACACCGTAAAGTCCATGGAGAATAAGAGCACCTCTGCCCAGCTGCCCACTGCACTGAGGCTAGGAAACACTGTCACCACCGATAAATCTACGATAATCGAGAATTTCATTAAGCATTTTTCTACGGCTGGRCATGCTTTCCACCTGGCTACCCCTACCCCGGCCAACAGCTCTCCACCCCCCGCAGCAACTTGCCCAAGCTCCCTCCCCCACTTCTCCTTCACCCAAATCCAGATAGCTGATGTTCTGAAAGAGCTGGAAAATCTGGATCCCTACAAATCAGCTGGGCTAGACAATCTGGACACTCTCATTCTAAAATGATCCGCCAAAATTGTTGCAACCCCTATTACTAGCCTGTTCAATCTCTCTTTTGTATCGTCTGAGATCCCTAAAGTTTGGAAAGCTGCCTCAGTCATCCCCCTCTTCAAAGGGGGAGAAACTCTAGACCCAAACTGTTACAGACCTATATCCATCCTGCCCTGTCTATCTAAAGTCTTRGAAAGCCAACTTAACAAACAGATCACTGACCATTTCGAATCCCACTATACCTTCTCCACTATGCAATCTGGTTTCCGAGCTGGTCATGGGTGCACCTCAGCCACGCTCAAGGTCCTAAACGATATCATAACCGCCATAGATAAAAGACAGRACTGTGCAGCCYTCTTCATCGACCTGGCCAAGGRTTTCGACTCTGTCAATTACTGCATTCTTATCGGKAGACTCAATAGCCTTGGTTTCTCAAATGGCCTGTTGTCCGGYKCTCTGGCAGTCTCTATGGGGGTGCCACAGGGTTCAATTCTCAGGCCGACTCTTTTCWCTGTATATATCAATGATGTCGCTCTTGGTGATTKTCTGATAAACCTCTACGCAGACGACACCATTCTCTATACATCTGGCCCTTCCTTGGACACTGTGTTAACAAACCTCCAAACGAGCTTCAATATCATACAACACTCCTTCCGTGGCCTCCAACTGCTCTTAAATGCTAGTKAAACTAAATGTATGCTCTTCAACTGATTGATGCCCGCACCTGCCCGCCCGCCTAACATCACTACTCTGGACGGTTCTCYCTTAGAATATGTGGACAACTACACATACCTAGGTGTCTGGTTAGACTGTAAACTCTCCTTCCAGACTCACATTAAGCATCTCCAATCCAAAATTAAATCTAGAATCGGCTTCCTATTTCGCAACAAAGCCTTCTTCACTCATGCTGCCAAACATACCCTCGTAAAACTGACTATCCTACCGATCGTCGACTTTGGCGATGTCATTTACAAAATAGCCTCCAACACTCTACTCAGCAAATTGGATGTAGTCTATCACAGTGCCATCCGTTTTGTCACCAAAGCCCCATATACTACCCACCACTGCGACCTGTATGCTCTCGTTGGCTGGCCCTCGCTACGTATTCGTTGCCAAACCCACTGGCTCCAGGTCATCTATAAGTCTTTGCTAYGTAATGCCCCACCTTATCTCAGCTCACTGGTCACCAWAGCAACACCCACCCGTAGCATGCACTCCAGCAGGTATATCTCACTGGTCATCCCCAAAGCCACCACCTACTTTGACCACCTTTCTTTCCAGTTCCCTGCTGGCAAAGACTGGATAGAATTGCAAAAATTACTGAAGCTGGAGACTTATATCTCCCTCACTAACTTTAAGCATCAACTGTCAGAGCAGATTACCGATCACTGTACCTGTACACAGCCCATCTGTAAATAGCACACCCAACTACCTCATCCCCATAATGTTATTACTTTTTTGCTCTTTTGCACCCCAGTATCTCTACTTGCACATCATCATCTGCACATCTATCACTCCAGTGTTAATGCTAAATTGRAATTATTTCGCCACTAGGGCCTATTTATTGCCTTACCTCCCTAACCTTACTACATCTGCACACACTGTACATATATTTTTCTATTGTGTTATTGACTGTACGTTTGTTTATCCCATGTGTAACTCTGTGTTGTTGTTTTTGTCGCARTGCTTTGCTTTATCTTGGCCAGGTCGCAGTTGTAAATGAGAACTTGTTCTCAACTGGCCTACCTGGTTAAYCATAGGTGAAATATATATTTTTMAACAGTGTGTAGTGGGAAGAGGGTAGTTAGAGGCAAKGTCCTGTCTGTATACCGTAGTTAGTAAGCATACTCCACCTAAATTGGTTCTGATCAGTGCTCGCTGCTCACTTGGCTTCTGGGCATAGAATAAGCAGGAGAAAAACACCCAGCATGACAGTGCATAATTTCCAAAGCCACATTAACACAAAAGTCTTTGATTGTCTTGTTCAAATGGATTAATACAATGTTTCTTCAGACAATAATTACAATTGTGGGTAATTTCTTTGGCTGAAAAGGCTACTTGCTTCTCTCACTCTGAATACATTTGTATTTCCATTGGCTTCAGGGGCACAAAGGCTGTCCAGCAAATTTAAACTGTTAATTTCTGACTAGGCTAAATAAGCTCAGTCCTGCATGTTCTTTACATTTACAGTGCCTTCGGAAAGTATTCAGACCCCTTGAKTCTTTCCACATTTTGTTACAGCCATATTCTAAAATGGATTAAATATTTTTTTCCCTCATCAATCTACACACAATACCCCATAATGACAAAGCAAAAACAGGTTTTTAGAAATGTTTTCTAGTTTACTTAAAAAAAAAACTGAAATATCACATTTACATTTAAGTATTCAGACCCTTTACTCTGTACTTTGTTGAAGCACCTTTGGCAGCAATTACAGCATTGAGTCTTCTTGTGTATGACGCTACAAGCTTGTATTTGGGGAGTTTCTTCCATTCTTCTCTGTAGATCCTCTTAAGCTCTGTCATGTTGGATGCGGAGCATTTCTGCGTAGCTATTTTCAGGTCTCTCTAGAGATGTTCGATCGGGTTCAAGCCCGGGCTCTGGCTGGGCCACAAGGACATTCAGAGACTTGTCCCGAAGCCACTCCTGCGTTGTCTTGGCTGTGTGCTTAGGGTCGTTGTCCTGTTAGAAGGTGAACCTTCACTCTGGAACAGGTTTTCATCAAGAATCTGTACTTTGCTCCGTTCATCTTTGCCTTGATCCTGACTATTCTCCCAGTCCCTGCCGCTGAAAAACATCCCCACAGCATGTTGCCACCACCATTCTTCACTATAGGGATGGTGCCATGTTTCCTCCAGATGTGACGCTTGGCATTCAGACCAAAGAGTTAAATCTTGGTTTCATCAGACCAGAAAATCTTGTTTCTCATGGTCTGAGAGTCTTTAGGTGCCATTTGGCAGACTCCAAGTGGGTGTCGTGTGCAATTTACTGAGGAATGGCTTCCATCTTGCCGCTCTACCATAAAGGCCTGATTGATGGAGTACTGCAGAGATYGTTGTCCTTCTGGAAGYTTCTCCCATCTCCACAGAGGAACTCTAGAGCTCTGTCAGAGTGACCATCGGTTTCTTSGTCACCTCCCTGACCAAGGCCCTTCACCACCGATTGCTCAGTTTGTCCGGGCGGCCAGCTCTAGGAAGAGTCTTGGTGATTCCAAACTTCTTCCATTTAAGAATGATGGAGTCCACTGTGTTCTTGGGGACCTTCAATGCTGCACACATTTTTTGGTAACCTTCCCCAGATCTGTGCCTCGACACAATCCTGTCTCGGAGCTCTACGGACAATTCCTTCCACTTTATGGCTTGGTTTTTGCTCTGACATGCACTGTCAACTGTGGGACCTTATATAGACAGGTGTGTGCGCCTTTTCAAATCATGTCCAATCAATTGAATTTACCACCGGTGGACTCCAAACAAGTTTTAGAAACATCAAGGATGATCAATGGAAACAGGATGCTCCTGAGCTCAATATCGAGTCTCATAGCAAAGGGTCTGAAAACGTATGTAAATAAGGTATCTGTTTTTTATTTTTAATACAATTGCGAACATTTCTAAAAACGTGTTTTCGCTTAGTCATTATGGGGTATTGTGTGTAGACTTGAATAAGGCTGTAACGTAAAACAAAATGTGGAAAAAGTCAAGGGGTCTGAATACTTTCCAAAGGCACTGTACATTTTAGTCATTAGGGTTATGTGCCTTGCTAAAGGGTACATTGACACATTTTTCACTCGGTCGGCTTGAGGATTCGAACCAGCAACCTTTCCCAACGCTCTTAAACTCTTAACCTCTAGGCTACTTGCCACCCTTGTTATTATAACCAGCTGTACTGTTTACTACAATCTGGACGAGGCCATTCTCAAGAGAGCATGTCCATTTTCAACATGTCAATTTTATTCACCATCACCAAAAAAAGTAACCGTCAAGTTTATTCATATTGAGGAATATTAAGTCCTAAAAATGTATTTTACAAAATATGATCTTTCAGCCTAAAAGCATATATAGTTAAATATTTAGCTGGTTTAAAAAGCATATCCTCTGTCACTTGACTTCTTTTTGAAAAGGAAATACCATTAAAAAAATTCTGCCTCAAAAGTTCAATAATTCCAGCAGAGAGGGAGTAGGTAGGGAGCGATGCAGTGAGACAGAGAGAACCTGAAGTCAATGTTCCTTGGGGAGTTATTTAGAACTTGGAGCGTTCTAAAACTGTATACTTGATTGCACTCTTATTAATTTAGACTACAGACTGTTTCATTTCCCTTCAAGCCAACACTTGGCTATGGAGAAACAACAGGTTACTTTGCAAAAAAAGTCTTGAGGTAATGTCTAAGTTTAAAATGTACAAATTCCAAAACAGGTTAAGTTGATAGGCTTAAAATGTACAGTCTAACAAGGTGTATGCTATAAAAAAAATATTTCAATAGCATGAACACTGCAGTTATTTAATAAGATACTATCTGAAAAACGTGATTGTTGAGTGTTGAAGATTTCACGAATTGACTTGCAAGGACTGTTATCAGCCGTATATCTCCTCTGTTGTGCTAAGACTTCTCTTTCAAGCTTTGCCAAAGCAACTAAAACAACACACATAGGGCATTGCAGGGAACACAGGCACTTATATACAGTCTTCAACAAAATATAAATGTATTCATAAGAGCAGACAAGGCAATGTATTCTACTGAAGCCAAGGGCAGAGCTGGTCGACTTAATACYAAATGAATTATACAACAGCATACGGTTGGAATAGATTCAGTAATTTACTGTATGTACAGTAGATAAATGGGTCAGCCATACAGACATGTAAATGGGGATGGGTCAGACAGAGACAAAGTGCGCCTTTAGATCTCACACACAGGAAAATACAAGGTCACCAATGTCTATCAGCAAATGGGAGAGAGAGAAACACTACTGCACTGTAAACTCATTCTGGCTCTACTGTCTGCGCTGATGCATTAAGGATATTGCACAAATCCTAACTCTCTTAATCCTCTAATCTGCAGAAACCAGGGAATTGCTACCTGCATCTGTCAGTCTATGGGATTCGATGGCCACACTGCTAACATATGAACATCACATCCCCTTACAGAGATTTCCACATARACACGATGCCAATATCATCAGCTGTGATTTATGGAAAGCTGTCATGCTGATGTGCTTGCGATGGAAAATGCTGGTTGAGTGAGCAGGCACAGGTGTAGTATGGACGATAGTGTCTGACATACTGTATCTATCATTATCAGTGTGAGCAGAAGAGGACAGAGAAGGATAACTAATCAACCAATGTGCTGCTGTATATCATATTATTGTGGACTAGAACCAGTACACTACTTAATTCTAGAGGTCTTACAAAATTTGTTCCTGGTCGCCTTCCATGCAACTGGGCAATTTCATGGGCAATTTCACAGTAACGGAATTACACTTTGACTCCGATTTTTTACTTTCAAATGTATACCAAACAAAAACCATTGATTTCACATTTTAACAAACCATTCAACTCTATGCAATAGGACTACTTTGAAAAATGTATGCAGACAATTTCACAAAAKCCCATTTACTTCAAGAACTGTGCATGTAAAGTTGGGTAATTACAGTAAAATCTCTCTCACTTTTCTATTGCGACCACATTTTCCAAAAACTCCAAATTAAATTCAAAGATGTCTCCAGAAAGAATAGGGTGTCAGCTATGACATGACACCTTAACTTTGACATTTTTTATTTTGGTTATTGAACTACAGTAGGTGAAGTGGATTTACATCCGGTAATGGAATAACGGTAACGGGATTACATCATGGCTCCCTGATCTGTACTATACAGAAATGCATAATTATGGATATGAATGTCATTCTCTTCATGGTGATGTATCCTAAATAGGTACACAGAGATAGAAATATGCAATATCCTTCTTTTGCATATTATTCTACACACTGGCTATTATTGTAATGAGCTCCGCCCCCAAACAAGACCTAATTTGGTTGGTCTGGACCAGACCAAATCTAAAACAATCAAAGAAGTCTGTTTCATAAGTTTGGACATCACAGTACAGTAGAGCAAAGTCGAGTACAGAATAATACAGTAGAGTACATTAAAGTAGATATGTTCAGTACAATACATAATACTGTATGTAGTCTACTATAGTGTGATTTAGTCAACAATACGGTAATGTATTGTACTCTACTTTACTGTTCTGTGCTGTACTGTTCTGGTTTGCACTGTACTGTTCTCTACTTTACCATACAATACTGTCCAAACTTGTGAAACATAGGCATCTGTGAGTGGTTCAGATTTGGTCCGGCCAGGGCGGACTGATCAAATTTCAACTACACTGAAAAATATGTGAAGTTGCATGTTTCATCAGCTGAAATACAAAATCCCAGACATTTTCAGCATTTCTACTTTGCCAAGATAATCCATCCACCTGACAGGTGTGGCATATAAAGAAGCTGATTAAACAGCATGATCATTACACAGGTGCCCCTTGTGCTGGGGACAATAAAAGGCCTATAAGGGCACAAGGCGAGATCCAAATGCAGACATGGGAGGCAGATGGTTGAGGTCCGATATTTATTATACCAAAAGGGTAGGCAAAAGGCAGGTCAGGGACAGGCGAGAGTTCATAAACCAGGTCAGAGTCCAAACAGTACAAGGGGATAAGCAGGCTCGAGGTAAGAACAGGCGGATTCGCCGTCAGGACAGGCAAGGATCAAATCCAGGAGGGCTAGGAAAAAACAGAGACTGGGAAAAATAGGAGCTAGGAGAAACGCTGGTTGACTTAGCAAAATAAGACGAACTGGCGCAGAGAGACAGGAAACACAGGGATAAATACACTGGGGACTAAAGGGGAAAAACAGGAGACACCTGGAGTTGGGTGGAGACAATCACAAAGGCCACTCTAAAATGTGCAGTTTGGTCACACAACACAATGTCACAGATGTCTCAAGTTTTMAGGGAGCGTGCAGTTGGCATGCTGACTGCAGGAATGTCCACCAGAGCTGTTGCCAGGGAATTMAATGTTCATTTCTCTACCATGTCGTGTGTGTGAGCAGTTTGCTTATGTCAACGTTGTGAACAGAGTGCCCCATGGTGACGGTGGAGTTATGGTATGGGCAGGCATAATCTACGGACTACGAACACAATTGCATTTTATCGATGGCAATTTGAATACACAGAAATACCATGACGTAATCCTGAAGCCCATTGTGAGGATCKATTWTTTTTTTTWAAGAMACCTGTATRTGTGACCGACAGATGCATATCTGTTTTCCCAATCATGTGAAATCCAAAGGTTAGGGCCTAATTTTGTTTCAATTGACTGATATCCTCACGTGAACTATAACGCTGTAAAATCGTTGAAATAGCTGCATGTTGTGTTCAGTATACTTCTCAACGTAATGGTAGGTGTCAGTAAGAAAAGGGAAGGGAAAATGAGAGGGAGGGGTTGTCAGGACTGTTTTCACAGTCTTGTTTTGACCACCAGACGACAGAAATAGAAGAAAAAAAACATTTGTACTGAACATAACAGTATGCAAGTGGGAGGACCGTAGCAGGTGACCCAACTGTGGTTTGTGACTACTATGATTTCAAATCCTATGAACTTCACGTTGGTGCTGAAGGGTCCTTTTAGATGGAAATGCCCAAATACAATATGTGGAACTCACTTTATATGAATTCAACAATACATTTCTTGCTCGTGCAAAATAMATTTCTTTCAGGTTGTAAGTGACAGCTGGCTTGGTACATTGTTTCCTGCCTCCACCCATTCGGGGTGCACTGCTTCAACTTCAATGACTCAATATTTAGGGCAAAAACGGAAGAAAGTAACCAAGGCAATGATCGCAAGTCATTCATAATGTGGCTAATAGCCTAGCATATCTATTTATGTAGCTCTTTATTTAGCAAGCTAAAAAACACTAAGCCTAAGGTTTTCTAGCAATTTCCTGGGAGGATGTCATGTCATTGGAGGAGTGGGTGAGTGACCGACTTTGTTCCCCTTATATGATTTTTCGGTGGCTACAGCTAGATGCAGGTGTGATTTGGTTAGCTGGCAAAAAATGTGACTAGCTTTGCTATGATGAACTTGAATGACTGTTATACAGATAGTAGAAAGTGAATTTACGAACTCAAGCGATACAGTTGAAGTCGGAAGTTTACATACATTTAGGTTGGAGTCATTAAAACTCGTCTTTCAACCACTCCACAAATTTCTTGTTTGCAAACTATAGTTTTGGCAAGTCGGTTAGGACATCTACTTTGTGCATGACACGAGTAATTTTTCCAACAATTGTTTTCAGACAGATTATTTCACTTATAATTCACTGTATAACAATTCCAGCAGGTCAGAAGTTTAAATACACTAAGTTGACTGTGCCTTTAAACAGCTTGGAAAATTCCAGAAAATTATGTCATGACTTCTGATTGCTAATTGACAACATTTGAGTCAATTGGAGGTGTACCTGTGGATGTATTTCAAAGCCTACCTTTAAACTCAGTGCCTCTTTGCTTGACATCAAAGAAAGAAATCAGCCAAGACCTCAGAAAAAAGATTGTAGACCTCCACAAGTCTGGTTCATCCTTGGGAGCAATTAACCAAATGCCTGAAGGTACCACGTTCATCTGTACAAACAATAGTACGCAAGTATAAACACCATGGGACCACGCAGCCGTCATACCGCTCAGGAAGGAGACGCGTTCTGTCTCCTAGAGATGAACGTACTTTGATGCGAAAAGTGCAAATCAATCCCAAAATAACAGCAAAGGACCTTGTGAAGATGCTGGAGGAAACAGGTACAAAAGTATCTATATCCACCATGAAACGAGTCCTATATTGACATAACCTGAAAGTCCGCTCAGCAAGAAATAAGCCACTGCTCCAAAACTGCCATAAAAAAGCCAGACTACGATTTGCAACTGCACATGGAGACAAAGATCGTACTTTTTGGAGAAATGCCCTCTGCTCTGATGAAACAAAAATAGAACTGTTTGGCCATAATGACCATCGTTATGTTTGMAGGAAACAGGGGGAMGCTTGCAYGCCGAAGAACATCATCCCAACCGTGAAGCACGGGAGTGGCAGCATTATGTTTTGGGGGTGCTTTGCTGCCACTCCCGTGCTTCACGGTTGGGATGATATTCTTCGGCTTGCAAGCCTCCCCCTTTTTTTTGGTGCACTTCACAAAATAGATGGCATCATGAGGGAGGAACATTATGTGGATATATTGAAGAAACATCTCAAGATATCAGTCAGGAAGTTAAAGCTTGGTCGCAAATGGGTCTTCCAAATGGACAATGACCTCCAAGCATACATCCACAGTTGTGACAAAATGGCTTAAGGACAACAAAGTCAAGGTATTGGAGTGGCCATCACAAAACCCTGACCTCAATCCTATATGAAAATGTGTGGGTATAACTGAAAAAGCGTGTGCGAGCAAGGATTAAATGTCAGGAATTGTGAAAAACTGAGTTTAAATATATTTGGCTAAGGTGTATGTAAACTTCAGACTTCAATTGTATTTTCTCAAGTAAATAAATTCACTTTGGCTGTCCATTCTCCGATTTCAGAGCATAATAACTGATGCGCAGAATAACTGATCACTTTACAAACGTGCAACACAAGCTGAATATGACCGATGTCAGTAAACTTAGGCAAAACAAAAGTAACAGTTAGTCACGCTAGTTGACAGGAAAGAAAGGAGGAAGGGGAATCATTTCACTAGAATCTTTTTCAGGGGAAAATTTCGGAAGTAGATGTTCTGTTTGAAACAGATGGCATGTCGGGTGGATATGAGAGTGAGAAGAACTGGATTACAGTAGAGAATGCAAAAGGAAAGAGAAGTAAAGTGGTAGTGGAAACTTGTAAATCAAAACCAGGTTCGGAGTCTTTTTTGATTGGAATAAGGGTTTTGGATCGATGTTGTTACCTGGGAGATCCGTTTGAATATTACAATTGTGGATGTGTTGGATGAGGTGGGGTCGATGAGAATAACAGGAAGTGGGCTTATTTCATTTTTTTGTGTTTCTATGGAACAGAAGAAGCGTGCTTTGCGCCTCAAAAAGATGTCCGATTGAAATGTGTCATGTGTGGATCTTCGAACCAGGGCGCCACTTCAAATCAAATCAAATGTTACTTGTCACATGGCGAATACATCAGGTGTAGACCTTACCGTGAAATGCTTACTTATATTACCTATTTATATTTTAGATTCTTCAAAGTAGCCACCCTTGCCTTGATGACAGCTTTGCACACTCCTGGCATTCTCTCAACCAGCTTCATGAGGTAGTCACCTGGAATGCTTGAAGGAGTTCACACATATGCTGAGCACTTGTTCCTTCACTCTGCAGTCCAACTCATCCCAAACCATCTCAATTGGGTTGAAGTCGGTGATTGTGGAGGCCAGGTCATCTGATGCAGCACTCCATCACTCTCCRTCTTGGTCAAATAGCCCTTACACAGCCAGGAGGTGTGTTCTGGGTCATTGTCTTGTTGAAACACAAATGATAGTCTCACTAAGCGCAAACCAGATGGGATGGAGTATCGTTGCAGAATGCTGTGGTAGCTATGGTGCCGTGCCTTCAATTCTAAATAAATCATAGACAGTTTCACCAGCAAAGCACCCTCACACCTCCTCCACCATGCTTGATGGTGGGAACCACACATGCAGAGATCATCCGTTCACCTACTCTGCGTCCCACAAAAACACAGCAGTTGGAACCAAAATTCTCAAATTTCAGACCAAACATCAGACCAATGGACAGATTTCCAACGGTCTAATGTCCACTGCTCGTGTTTCTTGGGCCAAGAAATTATCTTCCTCTTATTGGTGTCCTTTAGTAGTGGTTTCTTTGCAGAAATTCAACCATGAAGGCCTGATTCACGCAGTCTCCTCTGAACAGTTGATGATGAGATGTGTCTGTTGCTTGAACTCTGTGAAGCATTTATTTGGGCTGAAATCTGAGGTGCAGTTAATTGCCAATTTCTGAGGCTGGTAACTCTAATGAACTTATCCTCTGCAGCAGAGGTAACTCTGGGTCTTCCTTTCCTGTGGTGGTCCTCATGAGAGCCAGTTTCATCATAGTGCTTGATGGTTTTTACGACTGCACTTGAAGAAACGTTCAAAGTCATAGAAATGTTCCGGATTGACTTACCTTCATGTCTTAAAGTAATGATGGACTGTCGTTTCTCTTTGCTTATTTGAGCTGTTCTTGCCATAATATGGACTTGGTATTTTACCAAATAGGGCTATCTTCTATATACCTTGTCACTACACAACTGATTGGCTCAAATGCATTAAGAAGGAAAGAAATTTCACAAATGAACATTTAACAAGGCACCTGTTAAATTAAATTAATTCCAGGAGACTACCTCATGAAGCTGGTTCAGAGAAGGCCAAGAGCGTGCAAAGCTGTCATCAAGGCAAAGAGTGGCTACTTTGAAGAATCTCAAATATCTCAAACTTTACCCCCCCTGGCACATTTTCCAGCTGGCGCCCGCATTACCTTCATTGTTGTTTTTCTTACTAATAATAACTTAAGATGTGTGCATTCCTGTCAAAGTAAGTGCCTTATTACGTTATCATTAAAGTTTGTGTATATCATGTTGTCATTTCTAGTGTAGCACACCGTATGTAGCTATGGAGCATAATGTATTTAATGTTTAATTCAAATGTTTTCAAATACTGGTCACAAATCATGCATTCTGATTCTTGCGTAGATTGTAATGGACATATTTGATGTGTGTAAAATACTTTTTTGAAGGTTGTACTGATTAAGATGAGCTAAAGCTAAGCTTAATGCCAACTATGTGTGGCGCCATGTTTGTTGATATCATACAACCCATTCTGGTTGTCACGTAAACGTCAGTCAGACCAAAGATGTTATAACAAAACGAGATGAAGGGTTGGTTCACTCGTCTAAACTTCCGGAAGTGAATGATGGTAGACAGCACACCCTCTTCAACATGCATAATGCAAACAGACCCAACTCATCTTGTAACCTCTTATCTTTGGTTGAAGCGAAAGAAACAAACCTGGCAGCTCGTACAAACTACCCATCGTCAGAACACTTTTGATTTTTAGAAAGTGTTTTCCTCAATTATTTTGATCACTGGTGAGCTCACCCGTGATGTGATGAATTGTAAATAGTAATTTGCTAATTCATATTATGGTTTCTGTCAGCCAAGCATTAGCTAAGTATTACCGCTTGTGTTAGGTCACTTACCTCAGTTAGCATTACGACTAATGTAGCCTACATTTTCCGATTTGGATGAGATTTGTGTTATGCTGTAGCTACTTCTGTGAATGTCTGAACATTGCATCCAAAAATAAACTGCTCACATTGAGGACATAGTCTTTACAATTTTATGTTTGTGCAAAATGTTTCTGTGAAAAAACTGTGTGGCCAGCTCAAACGCTGGCCAGCTCAACTTTAACTGGACGTACACTAGCATAGATGTGTTGTTGGGCTTGGACTACCCCTTTAATAAGAGCTCTGACTGCCTCGAGTACAGCACTGCACTGCAAATTGGACAGCTGTTATGATTGACGTTTTAATGCTGGTGATAACTGGCTGGTATCGTTCAACTGCAGAAAACCTATTACTAGACAGCACTGGTACAAAGCTGACATGGGCTATTTCAGATTGCCTTAAGCAGTGTGGAGTATACAAACTGGAAAGGTTAACTGAAATCCTCTTCATTGCTCTCTGAAACGGAATAAAACGTATTAGTAAATAAATAGCCAACTTATTAGTAAAACACTGAGCTCCTTCATAGTGGAAAGGTTTTTCTGACTTGTGTGTCCTTGATTCACATGTACAGTTTGTGTAAATACAACATGTTCCTGAAAAAGATGAGTGGACACAAATCATACTGACAACAGAGCACCTACACAAAACTAAACTTATTCAGCCATCACGTGATATGGATATTGAGGTTATGTGCATGCGCACAAGATGACAACACATGCACGTGACACATGCATACTTGTTAAGCTTCTGCATGTGTTTACATGGTTCTGGATATGCTGCAGGTGATAGAAATCTGAAGGCACTACCAGCACTTTGAAAAGTTGATTTAGTCATACTTTCCTGTGGCTACACTATATATACAGAACTATGTGGACACCCCTTCAAATTAGTGGATTCGGCTATTTCAGCCACAACTGTTGCTGACAGGTGTATAAAATCAAGCACACAGCCATGAAATCTCCATAGACAAACATTGTCAGTAGATTGGCCTTACTGAAGAGCTCAGTGACTTACAACGTGGCACCGTCATAGAATGCCACCTTTCCAACAAATCCGTTTGTCAAATTTCTGCCCTGCTAGTGCTGCCCGGGTCAACTGTAAGTGCTGTTATTGTGAAGTGGAAACGTCTAAGAGCAACAACGGCTCAGCCGCGAAGTGGTAGGCCACACAAGCTGACAGAACGGAACACCAAGTGCTGATGCGCGTAGCTCGTAAAAATAGTTTGTCCTTGGTTGCAACACTCACTACAGAGTTCCCAACTGCCTCTGGAAGCAACATCAGCACAATACATGTTCGTCGGGAGCTTCATGAAATGTGTTTCTAATGGCCGAGCAGCCTSACACAAGCCTAACATCACCATGCGCAATGCCAAGTGTCGGCTGGATTGGTGTAAAGCTCGCCGCCATTGGACTCTGGAGCAGTGGAAACGCGTTCTCTGGAGTGATGAATCTCGCTTCACCACTTGACAGTCCGACGAATGAATCTGGGTTTGGCGGATGCCAGGAAAACGCTACCTGCCCCAATGCATAGTGCCAACTGTAAAGTTTTGTGGAGGAGGAATAATGGTCTGAGACTGTTTTTAATGGTTTGGGCTAGGCCCTTTAGTTCCAGTGAAGGGAAATCTTAATGGTACAGCATACAATGACTTGCTAGACGATTCTGTGATTCCAACTTTGTGGCAACAGTTTGGGGAAGGCTCTTTCCTGTTTCAGCATGACAATGCCCCGTGCACAAAGCGAGGTCCATACAGAAATGGTTTACCGAGGTCGATGTGGAAGAACTTGACTGGCCTGCATCCTCAACCCCAAAAAACACCTTTGAGATGAATTGGAACGCCGACTGCAAGCCAGGCCTAATCACTCAACATCAGTGCCGACCTCACTAACGCTCGTGACTGAATGGAAGCAAGTCCCTCCAGCAATGTTCCAAGATCTAGGGGAAAGCCTTCCCAGAGGAGTGGAGGATGTTAATGGCCATTTAATGGCCATGATTTCGGAATGAGATGTTTGACGAGCAGGTGTCCAGATACTTTTGGTCATGTAGTTAATATTGTCTCACATTCCTACCTGCAAAAGGATCAACCACACGGACAACTAGTAAAGCAAGTTAAAATATCATTTTATTGAACATTCTGGCTTATAGAGGTCACGAAAGGAAACTTTCCTGATCCAAAGGCTCATTTATGCAGACATAGAATTCAATGAAATTCAAAGTTGAGTTTGCAGGCTAATATTCAGGGAAACTGAACCATCTATGAATGGCTGTGGAGAGGGGATTATGTTTTTGGACAGAAATTATGATTAAACTCGTAAAATTACTGTAAGTTGTTTGCAATCAATATCTTAGAATAATAACCTGAGGATATATTKAATTCCATTGACAGTTGAGGGGGAGTAAAGAGAGCGACCATTGTGAATAGACCGGGACTTCATGATTGTGGTGCAAGAACGCAGCATGAATCACAAACACACTGAGACTTTACAAGGAGTCGTGCGCTTGGTCAATAGCCCTGTGGGCTACTCACGACAGTCKCATTAAAACAATACAGTATGGTGGAAAGACTATATGCTTTATGCACTCATTACGGTTTTTTAGGACACGTGTCCACAAATGTGACAGGGAGTGAGCCATTGAACTATTGAGTTCCTCTGTATCACAATAACCAGCACCACAGAACACACCGTCCAAGTCTAGTAGACTGATCAGCGCATTCGTATTCATTTGAGACACCCAGAACCGTGTCGGTCACAAGAAAAAAAATATCATAACATTACAAAGTGRTTGTCCCAGAAAGCTATATAAAAACAGGAGTTGTTTATAAATAAAAGTATAAACAAGAGTAATTCTTACCTTGTAGAAAGGTGTGCTTTGTTTCACAGCATCGTTATGTCTCAGAAGAAGTTTAGTCCKATCGGAAGCACGCGGTCCTGTCTTGAATGTTTATTTTTTTTTACGAGTGAGGAAATATAAGCATATAACACGCTTTAAAGTATTAAAGTAAAATGTATTTACGACCGACTCCGATAAATGGGCTTCTAGACATGGGTTGATAAGGTTGGAGAACAGTATATTGATTTGGGCTTCCCTAACGAACAAACGAACGAGAGCCAAGCTTGAACCTATTCTACACCGAACGCGCCTGCATAGAGCTAAAGCAGCTTGGAATCTACCATCCGCAGTGGGGAGGGTCGATCTATAACTAACCTCTATAGCTCATAGATGCATTGACATCAATCTCAAATTGGAATGTATCTCTTAAATAGCCTGCTATTGGTTTTGTAAAAGAAAAACGGACTTTTGCCATGCTGCCTATTGGCATACTCAAACATTTCAATATCCTTCCTTCTTATCCAGGACATTATAATATAGACCAGTATTTCCCAAACCTCTCCACAGCTACCCCAAGCCATTTGATCTATTCCAATAGGCCTAATAGCGCACTTGAATCAACTAGTCAACTAATCATCAAGCCGATTAGTAAAAACAAGTGTGCTATTAGGCCTACACTGTACTGTAATTGATCAAAAAAGTGGAATGATGGGCTGGGGTGAGGGACCAGATACCAGGCAAATATCTAGAAAAAGATTGCGTTTTTTTGTGTTGACTTCCAGTGAATGACACCTAACAATCACTAAGCAAATGATTTAATGAGATTATTCTGTAGGAATATTAAATAAAATCAAATGTATAACTGATGSCACTGGCGTAAATCAGTTTCTCTGGACCCCCGCAAGGTTGGAGTTCGCCCCCCCCCCCCTAAAAAAAATACATTCGAATGTGTCAGACAGACAGAGTCACTCACAAAGTAAAGACTAGTACAGATTGCTGTCCATGGTGCTGAAATTGCGACATGTCTATGCAACTGCATGCCTGTCGAATACATGATAGGCTTCTATGGTTCTAGGGCATGTATAGCTTTMCTTTAGTTAATGGATAAATGTTTATTGGTAGGCCTATTTGGTCGTCACATTTAACGAATTTATAGGCTTACACCGTGTCGCGATGCTGCCATTTTTAGACTGCTGGCAATAATGTAATTAGCCTACTTGTTTAGTAATTAAAGTAGGAAATTCAAACATTGCAGATTGTAAAATACATTATCGATGCAACAGCATGCTAATCAARTACCAATAGATTTAGAATATACGAGTGTTCTGTATAGGTTACCTGAACCAAAATGACATGAGCTGTCCTTGCGCTCTCTCCTAGTCTATTAATTCCAATAATTGTCAGTCCACCCTCAAAACACTAGCTTACTAGGGATTGTTTCATTATGCAGTGTACTATCTATAGCTATATACCGTATTTAGCTGCTATTTAGCTGATYTATACACTTTCTATAAAATAAAAATGACAAATAGCCTATAGATATTATGGCGAATGAATTACAGTATTTGTGAGGAGGAAAGGGGCTACCTAGTTGGCAACGAGCATTCTGTGGGCAGGCAGCACTCCAAAGTGATAGCARGCGGTGCAGACAGACATTGCTTTCCTTCAGATCCTGCAACCTCTAATGCATACAGGTAGGTATGCCTTATGATTGGTTCTGCTTGCTCTGGACTCCAGAGAAATGACATGATATCCCTACTTGATATTGGCTACTAACATGAATGAATCTCAGCTACAAATGTAGGTGTAAAACACAGTTTGTTTATTCATCTTACATTTTGAATATGCATTGCCGTTTATGGCTSTAGTGACAGGCTACTTTTGCGCAGCCATTGTGCGCCCTTGTTCGCGCGTGCATGTGCGTGCGCGGGGGTTGCAAGCTTTGAACCATTGCTTTTTGGGGGTCGTGGGTCAAAAAGTTAGAGAACCACTGAGCTAGCGAAAAGATCGCTGATTTCTGTACAGCTATTTAATCGGGGGCAGTGCAAACAACAAATTGTAGGGAGAGAGGATTGCCGTAAATAAATATGCAGCTCCAAAAATAGTTTGGTGATCAAGAATATTAACTCTTTACTTTGCAAGCTCACCAGCAAGTGGGCATCAAGCAACAATTACTAGCATAGACCTACTGGTATTTTGGTATGTCAAAATTGCTTGAAATTGATCATTTAGRATACTTCCGAAGCTTTCATTTGAAATGTATTGTTAAAATGAACAATTACAGAATCAAAATATGTTGTAGGCYTATTAAAAMGGKTATRTGGTAACCTCAATAAATAGACAAATATGTGTAGTTGAACAAGTTATTGTATGTATAGYATGTTTTTTACTTGACTTGAGACTTGACTTGAAAAAACMTTTTACTCGACTCGACTTGCTCTTAGAATGCACAACTTGGACTTGACTCGAGTCTCGGACRTTATAACTTGAGACTTGCTTGTGACTCGAATAATAGTGACTTGATCCCAGCTGAGCAAATGGGTTGCAATTTTCAAGGTAAATTAAATCTAACTTGAGAGACCCTCCTGGTCTCCTGAAGTCTTTCTTTTTTGCATGKAAATGTTTTCACCACAGCRTGTAGGTCCAGGTTGCGYGCCCGACTATACTATACTGAGCATTGCCAACCCAGACAGTTTTCCTGAGACATTGTGCATTATAGCCTACAGTATGTCCATTGCGCTGCACTCAATGTTAACGTAGTCTTGAATGATGGCAAGACATACCAGAGATAAGGGAGTGRTGATATTACAATGACACAATTTAAACGGTTCACAGGTATGAACGAAATCGGAAACCGCTTTTATGTTCAAGCCCCCAAGAACTGTTGTCCGCTAAAGATGATCATGTGTTTGCATCTGGCAATTTATTGGCTGTCCAGAATCCAGACGACATGTCCCCAGAGCTTCCTATAGCCTACAGTTAATATATTTCCGTATTGTGTTGAGGCAGGCAATTAACGAGAATTAGAGGCACAATTAAAGATGTTTCAGAACTTCTYTAGCCTATTTGAAGCACAACTCCCGGTAGTTTCCCTGACGTTGCTATGGCAATCAAGTTGTTTTTACCTTCTCCCTGACTGTCGCTTCCGCGGAGGGATCGTTTTCTAAGCTAAAACAAAAAGAACTACCAAAGAAGGTTGAGGCTCTCCGTCTGATATGCGCTCTTGAACACATGAGTAAGCTCCACTCATTGCATCGTAGCCTTGACGCTTTCAATCAGTAAATACAATTTCAAGGCCTAAGCACACTTTAAGTCACAAGTCCAAGAAACACACTAACGTATTCCTAGTAAATATGGAAATGAAAAATATTTAGGAATACTTGTCAAAATTATTTAGCCTATAATTTTTTWAATGTTATTTAATTGACAGAGCCTTATGCTCTTTACTGGCAACTGTCTGTTCTAATCAAAACATAATCAACACAATCAGGATTGAAGCAGAAGTGCTATTTTCACAGGGCTATTTTTAGAACAGAGCAGAAACCTCACCTTAATCTGTCAAATTAGGTCCCACATAAAAACAAAAACCRCAGTTTCTCTGGAGGACTGTATTGCTAAAACTGCCTGTCTCAACCTTGATATGACAGATTGTGTTCATTTGGTCTTGCCAGAGAAATGCGCCATGGCCATAGCTAATACAAAATAGTATGGAAGGGAAAGGGAAAGGGGGATACCTAGTCAGATGTACAACTGAATGCATTCAACTGAAATGTGTCTTCCAGGGACACACAGTGGTGATATATGTGAAAACAAATACATCACAGGTTTAATAAATGCATTATATGGAACAAAGGCATTACAGAGATATTGATTTAAATGATTCATAAAGAGAGGGGAGGGAGATCCTCTAGCTCTAATGCAGGGTCATAAATAATGTCTATTCTCCTACCCCACTGATCAATATTCTCTTCAATTTTGGACAAAAATGCACAATTAATATGTTCACCATAAGGATCCCTGTCAGTTTGTCCATGAAGTATTGCAATTTAATTCCCCCCTTCTTCTCCACTATCCGGGATTGCATTACTGTATCACTTTGATTGCATTACTGTAACTTGTATCACTTATAATTACTGAAAGATTAAGACAAATACTAACTTATTAAAAGTAATATGCCAATAATAGATGTCCTTGAAGAGTGGATAAACGGTGGGATTAATGGACAGGCATGATATATTTAAATTGTCATTGGCCTAACCAAAAATCCAATCATTAATGAAAGTGTAATAGGCCCCCAAATAATTGCTTTTTAATGCTCACTCGGTAATCAGGGTTGAATGGAAAGCTCTTAGTTTGCCTCTCATGGTGTATTCTTTGACCGATTGTTTGTGGTGCAGACAACAAATGACTGATATCTCATAAGCAATCCATGCCTTTACGGCCAATTGGCCACACATACAAAATGCACAGTCATTTCACCCTCTAATTAAAAATGTGACAATGAAAATATCAAGATTCTGTAAGAGCTTTTGTTTTCAATTAAGCTTACATCACACAGGGTCAAGGAGGATGATGTCTGCCATGTGGCATTTTTAATAAGCATCTTAGGAGCAAATCGGTGTCTTTCCAGGGCGTTATTKAAATTCCTGCCGCAGTGTCAGGGAATAGCAGTTGGGGCTTAAGAACATCAGGKCTGCAAATGTCTCCATGGACAATCGTCATGAGGATAGACCTGATCACACCTGTCCGGTGACCTGAGGCGCAGTAATGCAGATAAAAGGCAAGACTGGCCTGATAAATAGGAGTGACAGAGAGCGATATGAGGGCTACAGGCTCTGGGTAGAAGAGTTACGGTGCAAATCACTTCAAACAGCTGTTTTGATTTCCTGCTCACCTTCATCTCCTTTTCTCAGTTCAACCTGTTTTATTGTAGGTCTGCTGGACATATTTTCCAAGACAATGTGACATTTGAATCTCAAATTCTCACAGATGTTGTGCTCTATTTTGTGCCGGCACCAAGGAGGCTCCAGTGTCAATGCACCTTATTTTGTCATTTCATCATGTAAAAACTGACGCACTGGCATTTTCCACCCCTTACACTAGGTTCGGCAATTTACCTGTCTAACATCAGCTCGCTTGCGCTGAGGTGGGAGGGGTGTAAATATGAGGTGTGTCTTTAATAAGGATCTGACTTTAAAAAAAAAAATCCGTAGAGACAGCAGGGGTTCAAACTATAAAAATTGATTTTATCAAACAAAACTATGCTACATTTTATCTCCGGGACCCTCAGGATGACAAATTAGAGCAAGATTTCTGAATGTAAGTACATTATTTACCTTCAGAGGTGAATYTATCAAACCAGTTGCCATGATAAAATGGTTTTGTTGTTGTGCACTCTCCTSAAACAATAGCAATTTCACTGTAATAGCTACTGTAAATTGGACACTGCAGTTAGATTAACAAGAATTTAAGCTTTCTACCCATATAAGACATGTCTATGTCCCGGAAAGTTGGCTGTTGTTTACAATGTCAGTCTAGTCACATTAGCGCACGTTAGCAACAACCATCAGGTTTAGGGACACCGATCCCATAGAGGTTAAAAACGTGTGCCAATATGCACATTTCAGTCAGTGCAACTAAGGATATTTAAGACAGACCAAAAGCTGGATTTATTGGGAACGCAATTGGTTATGGCATTGATTTTACCAGCGGAGGTGCACACAGTAGCCTTATGTAGGCCTACATCACCAATATTTTATAAAAATATCAGGAGCCACAAAACAGTCAACAGACATTCCCCTTTTTTTAAATGTATATTGGACATTATTTTTGTCCAACTTCTGTGAAAAGTTTGGACTCTCTGAGCTCTATTTTCGMCTGGCGCTAAGGAGGCGCAAGAACGCACCTTAGTTTGTAATTTCATCATGTAAAAACAGGCACACTGGTATTTTCCAGCCCTAATACCAGGTTCGGCAATTTACCTGACTAACATCAGCTCACTTGCACTGAGGTGGGAGGGGAGGGGTGGCATATTTAAAGTGTGTCCTTAAAAACAAGCGCAAAAGTGACAATTTCTTGCAGCGCTAATGGGAAGTTTTAAGACCCACAAAAAGCARGTCTTAGCGGTAACAGTTGATAATGGCATGGATTTTGAGAGTGGAGGCGCACCTATCCAGCCGTGACGCACATCGCCCTTGGAAGGAGAGATGTGTCTTTTGTGCTGAAAAATCTCGTATTTAGAAATGTTTAAAAAAACTTTTGGATTCCCCGTTTCATTTTATTTGATTAAAAACCAAGAATAGCCTACCCTCTTCTTAATCATGGCCATTAGCCACAAAAGTAGCCAATGAATAAAGTGGTTTTAAATGGTCTACTGAGAGTGCTTTGACATTTTTTGGAGGTTTTTGCCATCATGCTTTTTCATTATTCACAATTCATAAAACCCTCTATTGATGTCTTAACTAATCTGATCTCAAATCTGATCTTCTGAACATCTCTAAATAGTTTACCCATTTACCCATTAAGCCAACTGAGGGGAGCGTTTACAGTATTCTGACAAGTGTAGCCTCCTTGGATTTAAGCAGCATCTCTTTGGTCAAGTTCATTTCCCTACCCATCACAGGCATCCTATCAGTGGGGAGGGAGTTAGCCAGCAGTGCAGCGCTCCGTCCCTGGAGGCCACATGTTTTTAGTTGTGCCTTTGCCCCCCCAGCCACAATCAAAGTACTTGCCAGATCACACCGATTTATGTATGACGAGCAATGCCTTCAGAGAGTTCATTATCGAAACTCAGGCTTGGTATTCATTTTTCATTTCAGTTTGATGTCGATTGTCTTTTTGCCAGCCTAGTCACTAAAGGAATAGCTTTGAACAGAAATTCTAATTTGAGATCAAAACCAACCAAATCAAGCAGCATTTTACAGTATTTGCATGTCAGTAACTGATAAGCAGCCATTGTTGTTCTGAAAACTTAATGTAAAAAAACCTAGTATAACAAATTCAGAAAAGAAGCCATTTCTTGTTCGTCAGAAGTCAGGAGTTGGACTGTATCCAAAAATGTCAATACATGGCATTGGGTTACATTTGGACATYCAGGGCATGTAATCAATAAACCATTATTTCAAATCATATATTTTAGGAAAAATGTATTGCATGAGAGAAAGATGCTGCATTGGGAGAATTTGAACAAGGTATTTCTGACTTTGTCAAGCCATTCAGTCTCACTGAGCAATGACGCTTTTTTTTTTGTACTCTAGGAGAATACCACCACAGTCATCTGATGTAAAGTGGTTCTACATGAAGACCTCCACATCTCTTTCTCCCAAAGCACTGGATGGACTTTTTTCATTCCTTTCATTTTTAAGGTTAGCAAGATCCAGAAGTACAGTTGGTCCATGGCAATCTCTACAAGAGCAACCTAATATGGGGACAATATTTGTCTTTGTGTATATAGTCATCTCAGAAAGATGTTAGAATGGGTGTTTGTAAATATAATTGACAAGACCTTGGCACTCTGTTTCTTTTTACAGAAATGTAATGTCATTTTTTTCCCTGATCTCTCAGATCTCCTCAAATCATGCATGATGAGTGCTATTTGGACTTTTCACCACTTCCCGTGTAGTTATGGATGGTCCCATTGTGTGCATCAGTAAAACCCGTCTGTGTTGAGTCTCCACAACCAGTCTCCTGGCCTGGTCCTAAAGCCATGTTTGCTTGTTCTCGCGTTCTGTTTGGCTATGAGCCCGGTGAGGAATCACTCGCCAGTGGAGAGGTCGGGCTCCTGCAGATCCATTCATGCATCACTGACGGCCTGGGCTCTAAGTAACTGGACAGCCTCCTCCATTGTGTGCACATAATAACCCATGTAGCACACCTCCAGTCCTCAGGGGTCAATGCCTCTGCTGCTTCTCATTGTTAGCTTTCAATCATCACCTGATTAAGGTCTGGGCAAACCGGAGAATTGACCCTGTTTAACTCGAATCAATTAAGTGCAAAGGCAAGACAAAAACATGTGGCCTCAAGGGACAGGGCACTGCCCTGTTGGCTAACTCCCTCCCCACTGATAGGATGCCTGTGACTGTAGGGAAATGAGCTTGACCAAAGATGCTATTTAAATCCCAGTAGGCTGCACTTGTRAGAATACTGTAAACGCTCCCCTCAGTTGGCTTACAGTTGCTCCCTTCAGCGGTGTTAGACTGGGGTAATGGGTAAACAATTGTTCAGAAGATCATCATTGAGATTAGATTACTTAAGGCATCAATAGTGTTTTGCCTTAACAGTCGGGGCCAAAACGCTGAATGCAATGTATTGATATGGTTTCCTCATCCTCAAACTTTAGAGCTAAATCAAGACAGACGGTTCAAGTCCATGGATTTATCATGCCTTTGACTGTTTGAATTACTGCTGGTGGCTAGATACTGTATTAAAGTACTGGCATCTTTAAGATMATCCATTCCTCCTCTCCTCCCCTCAATCGACCTGCTCTGGGTCAGGGGGCTGTCGGTTTACAACAGGACAGAGTTGGCCTGAGGCTGATCCTCCTGGGAGCAGAGCTTAGTTTAGCCCTTATGTCAAGACCCCCTCAGGCGGAAACGAGAGAAGGAGGTCCCCCGACTCACCCATCTGTCCAATCAGCAGCCTAATAAGCTTCTCACTGAGCCTATCGGAACCTCAGGAGAGATGGGCAGAGTTTAAACTGTACTGTTCACGAGTCAGATGCTAAAAGCTCKTTTTTTAAGGGCTTCGGTTTGAGGGAGGGTAGAGGCCTGCCACCCTGAAGTGAAATAAAAGAGGGAGAAGTTGAACAGAACATTGCTGCTACCTGTCTCTCTCTATGTTCTCAAATAGCAGTCATACACCTACAGTTAGAGTTAAAGCTTACACCCTATGATAAAGCCTGTGGGACCAACTATGTATCAAATCTAGGTCTTCTGTATGCCTCGAGAGTCAAGACTGCATTGTACCCTTGATCTAAAGCCTAYGCATTAGCTCTGGGAACTCATATGAGTCTTCAGGTCTCAGGCAAGGTTACTCYTCACGCGAGTGTAATTCACAAAACRACATCCACGCCACCTCCTCCCAGCATCCCTATGACTCATAGGCAGTTGAGACACTGAAACAAGGTGAGATAATGTAAAATAATGCTGGACGTCGTGGGCAGACGGGCAGACTGGGGCTCCCCACTTGGCAGTCAGAGTGCATGTTAGCTGAAGCGGAAAGSCTAGCTGCTCCCAGAGCTGGTGCTGCAGGAGAGATATTAGTATCCAGATACAGACTTAATCCACTCACTGCAGACATGTAAATGGCTGGCCTACATTGGGGATGCTGGGCTTCTCTGGGTTACGTAAATCACACAGACAGATGGTGCCGTCGGTGGAGAGAGGGACTGTGAACCGAACCGCTAAGAAAATTCTGCTCTAGACACACATATACTGCATCATAACAATCAACACCAATGATTATATTATAGATGCACACAGACATACCCCCCCAAACACACAGACACAGACACAGACACAGACAGACAGTACACAGAGACAGACATATGGATGGATGGATTGATGGACAGACAGACAAAAGCATAAGACAAATAAATATCAGAATTGCATGGTGAAAATGAATCCTTGGAACTTACAAAAAAAAAAAAGCACATACACGGAATTCCAAAGACCGAACTCCCTCCTGAGTCTTTCCTTAATCATATATATTGTATACACATGCACATGCACACATACTGCATGCATGGACACGTAGATGGCATTCCAAAGAGAAACTTAATGTCAAATATACTGTACAGTATATATGTATGTACATGCGTACACACTCACCCAGATACATGCAAGCACACACTCGCATGTAAGCGCGCAAGCGCACACACTCACAATTTCTGARACCAAAGTTGGGCTGTTGTTGTCTGATGCAGCTGGGATGCAGCCCCTATGTATGTCTCTGAGTACAGGGACCCTAAAACCTTTTTATCAGAAAGACAAATAAAGTAGGAGGAGAGTGAGAAGGGGAAAAAAGGTTCTCATTCAAGTAGTGTTCAGCTTTATTTATTCTGTTAGACTTCCTGCTGTTGATTTAACGATGGAATATCTTTCATTTATTTCCATTTGAAGATATGCATTCAGCTTGTGCGCAACCATTTCAAARCACTATCAAGACTTCAAGCTTCAAAGCTTCTTTCAATCTTCTTTCGAGTTTTGAAGTATCTTTTTCACATGAAAGTGAATAAGGGAGAATAGAGCATAGCAATGCATGATGAACACCAGCAATCCTCTACATCCGCATATGCCAGACAAAGCAAAAATACATGTTGTTTTCCAGACGCTTACAAAAACCTCAAAAAATAATATTGTTTATCTTAAACTGTTGAAGCATCTTTGTAGCAACATAATATGTTAGATTCAGTGTGATCCATATAACCAGCATAAGCCTTTTGAGGAAGAGAGTATGGATACGGAATGGCTTTGTGGGTCTGCATCTATAATAAAGCAAGTTGGAGGGAGGGAGTGAGTGAGCGAGAGAGAGGGACAGAGAGAGCGAGAGAGAGAGAGAGCGAGCAAGGGAGAGATAGCGAGAGATAGAGAGGTCAAATAAAAATCTGAGCTAATCTAAATGTAATGTGCATAATTTTATAAATCTGATTTACAGTTTGTGTAGCTGGTTCATGGCTTTAAATAGTTCACTAAAAACTGCCTGCTGATATTGCAAATCCACATTTCAGCACCGTGGTCAGTTACAGCAATGAATGAGTAAACTCAGCACCATGGACAGCACAATACAAAACAGTGTATATACATTAGACCAGGGCTCTCCAACCCTGTTCCTGGAGAGCTACCACCCTGTAGGTTTTCCCTCCAATTATTCTAATAATTAGCTGGTTGATAAGTTGAATCAGGTTACTTTCAACTGGGGTTGGAACAAAAACCCACAAGAGGGCAGCTCATCAGGAACAGGGTTGGAGAGACCTGCACTACAAACCAAACACTATTTTTGGATAGAATTAACTCCTTTACTCAGATAAAATCTACACTATAACTAGAATATGGTTAGAGATAAATTATTGGTTGCTAAATGGTCAATTGTCAATACATTGCTTTCATTCTAAGGACCCTTTTAAAACATATTGAAATATGAATTGTACAGCAATACCTAGAGTCCACACTGCCCTTATCACTATCACTTTTACAATGTGAGATGTGTCCAGTCACCCATTACAAAGAAAGACAAAAGGGCAAGCCTATACAGTACAACAGATGTAAAAAGTCTGGCCACTCCAGTTAATGCTGGTCTAAAATATCTGCGGTAAAGATAAGTATTATCCTCTACCACTGACTGACACCCATGAATATGCAATTGACCTGCACATCATAGTGTTTACATAGCAATTTGAAAGGACGAAAATAAGTAAACTTTTTTTTTTTAAAGCAAAGCATGCCTTGATTAGAAATAGCAGCGGCAGAGAAGTTGAGCTGACAAAGACCATAAAAGATGATCAAGACGTACAGGAAGTGGGTTCGTTTAATCAAAGTCAGTCAGTTGAACGGTCAAAAAGGGACGTTGGTTTATGGTTCTGTGTGGATGTTAATCTTAGGACAGCCAAAGAACACAACTTCTCACAGTTTCCCTCATAATCTACAGGGATTAATAAGGATTTGACAATGTAAAAATAGTCTTAAGTGTTATGTCACTATAGATAACAACATTACACATGTTAGAGACAGACTCTAACTTGATGTCTGGCGCTTGTCCTGAACGGTTTACTACAGTACATTCTCTAGAGGTCAGATTTTGGCCACATTTTCTATGAGTAGAGAGAGACAATTTGGAGTTGTTTTTTGTTATATTGTTCACTACAGACTTCATACCACACAAATAGCCTGTTCACATTCAAGTCTTAAAATCAAGGCTATTCGGTTGGACTAACAACCCTTCTGATGTATCAGGTGTGACATTTACAATTACAATTACCCTCCCTCCAGCTTCTTGCTCCTCACAGCTGCAATAGGCTATTATCGAACAAAGATTTGAAGATGTGATTAACTTTATCCTTCATCCCTCAAAGTTTCAAATCCTTGCTAATTCTTCCTCTCTCCACCCAGTCTGTGGCTCAAAAAGCCGATAGCTCAGAATGGGTGGACGGTATTGAATACCCATGGAAAGGTTTCATACTGGGTTGTGCTCAAAGGAACGTGTCAATAGACCATGTCCCAGTGTTCAGCATTCTGCCCAGAGCTTTAAAACACAACAGAAGCAATGTTACTYCACTATAGGTCACAACTGTGTGACATAAACCACAATATTACCCGTTCAARCTGTTAAAGGYTGAATTGACTCCAATATTTGATTTMGTTTACGAAACAGATTTAATATCGCCAGTGGATAGGGATTCTTCCATGTGCAACGCATTGCAGTCTCAGTCATAGCCTATTGGTAAAAATCCAATCCKAAAAATCTGCATGTGTCTGTTGCTGTTAAGTACTTTTATTCACAGGTAATACATTCGATAATACATTCGATGGAAAAATATGAATGGATGAAGATTTTTTCACATATCTTGTTCAAGTAGTTGCAGTCAGGGGAAATTGATTACTTGTAGTTGATTGTCCTTGGATCAATACAGTAATTAAACAGTGGATTGATAGGAAATGATCACTAGTTTTAAAGCTGACTGCACAACAAAGTGTTTCCCAACCCTGGTCCTCAGGTACCCCGACAGCACAACATTTTATTGTAACCCTGYACAAGCACACCTGATTCAACTTGTCAACTAATCATCYAGCCCTCAATGAGCTGAATGAGGTGTGTTTGTCCAGGGTTACAACAACATTTTTTTTTACTGTTGGGAGTACTCAAAGGACCAGGGTTGGGAAACACTGATCTAACACAGGGGTAGGCAACCCTGGTCCTGGAGTGCCGCAGGCACTTCATGTATTTGATTTAACCGACCTGGAAGACCATGTGTGTTAAATTTAGGCAATCACTGAACTGATCWATTAGCTCCGTTGGTCAGGTGTAGTGCCTAATTGGAACAAAATCCGSGAACAGGGTTGCCTACCCCGATCMAATACTTCTGAAATATACCGACTCACCTAGTATATCCTATTCTTCTGAAGACAAAATGTCATCATCTTTGCGCCAAAATAACTTATTCTGCTCACCCATCTGTTGAAACATTCCTGATATGACAGTCATGGCAGGCTCTCAACACAGGTCATAAACTCTCCATTAACACATTCAGCTATAGTGTTTGTGATACAGAGTGAGAACAGTTGGGGTTGCTTCTCTCATCTCTCTTTACATACTGAAAGCCCTGTGACATAACTGGTGTGTTATCACACACTCATGGGTGTTCTCCATGTATCAGAGTTCGAAGGCTGATAGACCATCTGCTTGAGGTTACAGTAGCTGTTGCTACTGGCATAAACATGAGGAAGTAATACATATTGCCTGAATAACCTCTATATTCTCATAAGAAGAATATTTCAATTGATTTTATAAGTACTGTATTTAACTTTCAGTAAACTAAACATTCATGCTAAATACTCACAGCTTGTCAACTATAAAGTGAAAGGAAGGCCATTGATGGAATTTGTTATTTGTTAGAAAGATATGGTGCAGAAGTCTGTGACACTGGAAGGCATCATTAATTCAGTGAAGCAACACATATGGCAGCAACGCTATGACAGTTGCTATTTATCACCCAGTGGCACACACACACACACACACACACACACACACACACACACACACACACACACACACACACACACACACTGATAGAGCAACATGAAACATGTTCTGTATTCCTCCTTTTTTTGTGTTGTCCAAAATTACCTCTGTCTTTACCTTTTATACTTGCGAAAGTGGGGCATATTAAATGTATACATATTTCCTGAAATTGTGCTTTGACAGCTTTATGGATACAATAGCTTCCTTAAAAGTAAAAATGTCCATTGCTGAACTTAAGTTGTTCTGTCTTCTGATTTGTATCCTCAACAATGCTCAGATATGATTCTTCACAGCATCCTATTCGCATACTCACTAAGCTGTGCACTACCTCCGCAGTCTGCACAACAGAAACCTTTTAGTTCAATAGAGGGATCAGACAGCACTTTGTCATTTCATCTCCTTCTTTGCCTTTATGGTATGAATTCTCTTGAGGGATAGACAATGCCTTTTATTGAAAAAGGTGCTTAAGCAATGTCCAGACATAACCATTCCAATAGAAATGTGCGAATGCATGTGTACGTGCACACACAAATGAACATGAACACATGATCTTTTAATAATCCTATTACATCTACCCAGGGGCGCAACTTTCACTGGGGACGGGGGGACGACATGTTTTATCTTTGGAATGTGATACAAAACGAGGAAACGATGTGCTTTAGGACCACGCGGACACCTTCGAGCGGTCGGGTAGGCTATTTGGAGTGTTTATCCGACTGGATAAAATATAAATGTTAATTATGCCCCTCCCCCCCCACTTCTAAAACCAAAGCTGCGTTCCTGCATCTACCATTACACTATTAAAGATTAATTATAAGAACTATAAGATGTTATTATTATAACACCCTCCAAGGTCAGAAAGCACAGGGCTTCTTCTTTAACTTTTTTGTTCTTCAAGAAAAGCACATCAAGGAGCGAGGGAAGGCGGATGAAAAATAGAGAGCAGGTGTAGCAATAGCTCTGAAGTGCTGCTGCTCGTGGAATCAAGAGCAGATTCAGAAACATCAGAGGAGGCTCTCAGAGCAGTGATAGCTGGAGCTGCTCTCCTGAGGAAGGTAAGGAAAGGTTTTCTAAAGGAGACCTGGCTGGCAGTATTCTGCTCCTCAGCCTACATATAGGAATGTACTTCACATGTCTAAGGAGTTATCACTAGGCCTTGTTATTACTTGTGGTTTATACAAGAGCATTGTTGAGTACTCGTCTCCGATTGGCTAGAAGGGCATTCTAGAATGGACATAAAAACCTGATAACGGGACAGTTGCAAAAGATACCGGGACACCTTTCAATCATGATGCAATATGTGACCTGACCTGTTCACCGGACGTGCTACCTGTCCCAGACCTGCTGTTTTCAACTCTCTAGAGACAGCAGGAGCGGTAGAGATACTCTTAAAAGTACCTCTTTAATAATCGGCTATGAAAAGCCAACTGACATTACTCCTGAGTGTGCTGACTTACTGCACCCTCGAACAACTACTGTGATTATTATTATTTGACCATGCTGGTCATTTATGAACATTTGAACATCTTGTGTCATGTTCTGTTATAATCTCCACTCGGCACAGCCAGAAGAGGACTGCCTCCCCTCATACCTGGTTCCTCTCTAGGTTTCTTCCTAGGTTTTGGCCTTTCTAGGGAGTTTTTCCTAGCCACCGTGCTTCTACACCTGCATTGCTTGCTGTTTGGGTTTTAGGCTGGGTTTCTGTACAGCACTTTGAGATATCAGCTGATGTACGAAGGGCTATATAAATCAAATTTGATTTGATTGATGTGCCTACACACTCAGACATGCAGATGCCACATAGTTACAGAAAGCAAACACAACAACGACACAAACTGAAATGGGATACATTGTAAACACAGGTCCAACAAGGCAAGCATGATTTCTTCTTATAGAGAGACATCTGATAGACCTAAGCGTGTAATTGATATAACATGAAATTTCCAATCCTCCGCCGCTAAAGCTATATCAAATCCTCTCACGTTATAGTTGACCATCTGTTCAGCAACTATTTTTTTAAATCAGTTTTATATTGCAGGTTTGCTAGCAACAAACTATTTAGCTAGCTGCTAGCAAATTGTTTGATTATTATGAGGAGGTCCCATTGCATACAGTCAACGTTGACGAGTGCCCTGACGAGAAGGCAACATTTTCTACCTATGCCAGGCAAAATTGTATTATCAGCTCATTGTTATGGATTTAATAGTTGTAACTATTACGTACTCCTGCGCCTGTCTCCTATCATTATACAGCATGACAGGTCGGGTGATCGTGGAGGCCAGGTCATCTGATGCAGCACTCCATCACTCTTCTTCTTGGTCAAATAGGCCTTACACAGCCTGGAGGTGTGTTGGGTCATTGTCCTGTGGAAAAACAAATGATAGTACCTCTAAGTTTTGATGTCTTCACTATTATTCTACAATGTAGAAAATATAAAAAATAAAGAAAAACCTTTCAATGAGTAGGTGTCCAAACGTTTTTGTTGTTTTATTTATTATGTTTTATTTCTACCAGTAAATGTGTGCTTAGTGTTGTTTTCTTTGGCAACTGTGGTACGAGCGGGATAAACAGCTTAAACAAACGCAAAATAATCAACTTTGCTGTTATTCTGGCTGCAGAGGTATTGGCTGTGTAGCTGTAGCTAGTTGGCTAGCTAGCAGCATGCAAAGGATAAGAACTTTGCCACTGAGCATGGCAACTGAACATAGCATAGAAGACACAACTGGGTTGAGTCCGTAAATGTCAGACTAATTGAAGGAATGACTGGGTCTCGTCTCTAGCAACCAAAATATATGAAAGTATGAATTAGCTTATAAAAATGAAAAGATCAATGGAACAAAAAGTATTTATACCGGTAAATGTGTGCTTTGATATTGTTTTCTTTGGCAACTGTGGTATAAGCCGGATAAACGCCTCCGTTTTGAACATTACCTTGGAAAAATGAACTCTGCAAAGGGACTCGGCTCGCCTCGTCCTACTGCATCATCCATTGTTTCCAAGGTAATGTACAGAACGTCGACATTCATCCCTTATTTAGCTGCTGAGATTCAACTCCAATGGGTTATTCTTAGCAGTTCTGTTTTCTTAGTAAACAAAGTACACTACCGTTCACTACTGTTCAACAGAAGCCTCACAAGTCCTCAACTGGCAGCTTCATAAAATAGTACCCGCAAAACACCAGTCTCAACGTCAACAGTGAAGAGGCCTTACAGAAAGAATCCTCTAGGATTCTGGCCTTCTAGGCAGAGTTAAGAAAAAAAAAGCCATATCTCAGACTGGCCAATAAAAATAAAAGATTAAGATTGGTAAAAGAACACAGACACTGGACCAGTAGGAAACTCTGCCTAGAGGGCCAGCATCCCGAGATAGCCTCTTCACTGTTGACATTGAGACTGGTGTTTTGCGGGTACTATTTAATGAAGCTGCGAGTTTCAGAAGAAAGTCTTTGTTTCTGGCCATTTTGAGCCTGTAATCGAACCCACAAATACTGATGCTCCAGATACTCAACTAGTCTAAAGAAGGCCAAAAAAAAAGTTACGCCAAGTTTTATTGCTTCTTTAATCATAACAGTTTTCAGCTGTGCTAACATAATTGCAAAAGTTTTTTTTAATGATCAATTAGTCTTTTAAAATGATCAACTTGGATTAGCTAACACAACATGCCATTGGAACACAGAAGTGACGATTGCTGATCATGGGCCTCTGTACACCTATGTAGATATTCCATTAAAAAACAGCCATTTCCAGCTACAATAGTCATTTACAACATTAACAATGTCTACACTGTATTTCTGATCAAATTGATGCTATTTAAAATTGTCATTATTATTGTCATTACTATTACTATTGTCATTACTATTTAAAGCGCAGCGTGGTTTGAATACATTCTTCTATCTTTAATGAAGAACACTTAAACGAATAAGACGAACGTGACCGCTATATAAACAATGTGCTAACATGCAACATAACATAGACAATAACCCACAACCCACAATACAAAACAGGCTACCTAAATATGGTTCCCAATCAGAGACAACGCAAAACACCTGTCTCTGATTGAGAACCATATCAGGCCAAACACATGAAATATACAAACCAGACATACAACATAGAATGCCCACACAGATCACACCCTGACCAACCAAAAACATACAAAGCAAACTATGGTCAGGGCGTGACAAAAATGGACCAAAAAAATTGCTTTTCTTTTAAAAACTACATTTCTATGTCTCCCCAAACGTTTGAGCGGTAGTGTATGTATGCATTTCTTTTACTTTGAAAACTCAAGTGCTGAACCATTAACTGATATTATCTCAATGAGCTGGAGTATTCAATCTGTCCTGTGAGGACTAGTAGTAATTCAAGACACTGCAAAACAGCAAAACAGCATAGTGCCTCTGAGAATTTGTGACACAATCTTTCCTATCTAGTAATTGCACACCACACAGGGCTACTGTAAAAAACACTACTGGATGTCACACATATTACTTACTGTTAGATAAACAGGAGTGTATTGAAACACATTCAAATGGCTCACTTCCACTGGTGGGTCCCATCAGCATCAACCCATCTATATACATTCAACAGCACTTCATTTCTCCTTCCCGTAGTTGGGACTAGATTTGTTCACTTGTCTATTACAAAGGATTACGCCTGTGCCCCCAAATGTATTCTACATCAGACAGTGTGCAGAGGAATATGGAAGATGACAAACTGTGGTCGTGTGTCTTTAATCCTGCTGCTTTGATAAACATTCCATTACACCCAGTCACACAGCCAGAGTCCTCCTCAAGGGAAACAGCAGCAGAAGTGTCCCTCCAAATAATGGCATCTACCAATCCACCATCCATTATGCATGATTCATTGAGATGAGGTCAAACAGCTGCTCCCAGAGATTTATTTGTACATAAATATTTATAAAAGTACACTGCACGACTAAACCACTCCACGCTCCTGTAATCTGCAAAACAATTTGGCATCCCAACATTCTGGAAGAGCAGGAAAATCCTTGGATGTGATTCATCAAACTAAAGATATCTCACATGCACTGTAGGTAAGGGCTGTAATCCATCAAAATCACTTCTTTCATTCTTCAGCACAAAACAACACACTGTCTTATCTCGTCACACTTTTATAATACAATTGTAATAACTGCTATACATAGCAATGGATACAGGTTTGTATGCATCTGCATGAGTGGACCTGACGGAGGGGAGGGGACTACTGGGCATATTATTCTTACTGCACTATGCCATGTGGAAAGAGGTTATGTTTTCTAAAAAATGCCTAGTTTTGTGGGGTCTCTCTGGTGATTTGAGAAGGTGAGTCATTGAGGAATTAAAAATAGAGAGGATGACTCACTCCAGCGGTCCACTGGCAGAGGGTAATGTATTGCATGATGGACTTCAGTCCGTCTCCACAGAATCCGACACAGTGGAGTGAGCACAGCTACAGAACAAGAGAGAGAAAAAAAGTTGTATGAGTGGAGAAAAGAGGGGGAGAAAAGGTCTGTTTATGTCTTAAGTTTCATTCCTGTTTTATTAAGTGATGTCACTCCTTTTCATACTATGGAAATAATTATTTAGGTTCAATTTCCATTTGAAAGGTTTATGATAATTTATTTTATAGCTGGCTATCTTTATTGTAACTCCATGTTAATACGCATTAATACGCACGCACGCATGCACACACACACACACACACACACACACACACACACACACACACACACACACACACACACACACACACACACACACACACACACACACACACACACACACACACACACAACACACACACCACACACACACACACACGTACAAATAAAAAAATCTGTCAAATTTTTTAGTTTCTGTCACGCCCTGACCTTAGAGATCCTTATTTTTCTCTATGTTTGGTTAGGTCAGGGTGTGACTCGGGTGGGAAAGTCTATGTTTTCTATTTCTTTGTTTTTGGCGGAATGTGGTTCCCAATCAGAGGCAGCTGTCTATCGTTGTCTCTGATTGGGATCATATATAAGTTGTCATTTTCCTTTTGGGTTTTGTTGGATCTTGTTTTCTGTTTAGTGTCTGTGCCTGACAGAACTGTTCGCTTTCATTTTTGTTATTTTGTTTAAGTGTTTTTTGAATAAAAGGAATCATGAACACTTTCCACGCTGCGCTTTGGTCAACTCTTCCTTCTACAAACGAGAGCCGTTACAGTTTCACATGTTTTCACATGTTGAGCTGAAATTGGCATTTCACAAGCAAAAAAAACCTCCACATTTGAAAATCCCACTTTCACATGTGGAATTGCAAGTTCACATGAGAAACCATCACATCTGAAAATCAAATTTGCATTTTCACATGCGATAGAACTCCACAGTTAAAAATGTCACTTTCACATGTGGAATTGCAGATTCACATGGGGTGGGGTTGAAATAATATTCTTCTCCTCACATGGTGAAAAGATGGTGTTTGTCACGCCCTGACCATAGAGAGTTTTTATTCTCTATGTTGGTTAGGTCGGGGTGTGACTAGGGTGGGTTATCTAGGTGATTTATACTTTATGTTGGCTGGTATGGTTCCAATCAGAAGGCAAGCTGTTTATCGTTGTCTCTGATTGGGGATCATATTTAGGCAGCCATTTCCCCTTTGTACTTTGTGGGATCTTGACTATGTATAGTTGCCTGTTAGCCCTATTGTTAGCTTCACTTTTKGTTTTGAGATTTATTGTTTTTGTTTTGCTGTGAGTTTCACCTAGAAATAAAAAGATGTGGAACCCAGATCACGCTGCGCTTTGGTCCACTCATTATAACGATCGTGAGAGTGTTAAAATTAGGGTGACCATCAGTGGCACGTGTTCATGGATGCCAAGGGAAGCCAGGCTTTCCCAAAAAACTGACAAAAAAACCCAACTAAACTACTGATAAAATAATGTATATTTTGTTTCTGTGTTTCATAATTTTTCTTCAAATTAACAAGAGGCTGAATATATCTTACCAGAGAAAGCACCTGAGCCAGCAAACCAACACCCCTCTGTCTCTGTATGTGTAGCCTATCTATCTGAGGCTGTCAAATAGAGTATGACATTGTTTCCGCCTGTAGCATTGACTGCATGGGAAGCCAGTGAGCATTTGGCCTCCCTTGATATTTTTTTTTTTTTAATAATAGCCAATCAGCGTTGAGCTAAACTGAGTGAGATCAACTGTGTCCTGGCGGACCACAAAAAAAGTGTCAAGCGAAGCCAGTTTGGATTTAGCTTCACAACAATCACATCACATCAAAAGCCAAACATCATTGACAGAAAAAACTTGAATTGCTGCATCTCGTTGTGTCGTTGTCCTCCGGTGCCTAGCTAGCTAGTAAAAATTGGCCCTTTTCTAAAATAGCCATGGTAGGGATTTGGACTTGTGATTTTACTTAATTCTCCATACTGTCAAATGATTCAAACAGCAATTCTGATCCAATCATAAATTCATACATCGTGTCCCTAGTGTGAGAGGATGGAAGTTCAAGATGTAGCTAGATGTAGGCTATTAGGCTAAGTAGATTACTTATCGTTGACAGTGAAAGGAATTTAGGCTGGCGAGCAAATATTTTAGAGAGGTAGCCGAGGACAACAACTAAGAGTATGTACTGCATGACAGTTATAGACCGTTTCGGCAACAGGAAAGAGAGGAGAATGGCATTGGCGGGTTTTTTCTACTTGCATGGACAGCCACATCTTAATTAGCTTACGATGATTGGACTAAATTGTTTTTGGAATCTTTTAGTTGTCACTGTATTGGACTAAGTTCAGGTGATTTGATGATGTTGAAATGTTGAYGTTGAAATGGTGCTGGAATAGTAGAGACAGCTGTATTTTTCTTTGGGACTTGCAGTAACTCTCCGTGGTTCTAAATCGGTAGTTGCATACTAGTCCAAAAATTTCGGAAACATTAACTTGCCTGACAATGCTATAGGCCATGTAACTGTTACATCACAATATGCTTTGTAAACTTCACCGGAAAGATGTTGCTGTCACGTTCGTCGTAGTGAGGAGACCAAGGCGCAGCGTGATTTTAATACATTCTTCTTTTATTAACGAAGAACACTTTAAACAAACTAACAAAATAACAAAACGAACGTGAAGCTAATCAAACGAGTGCTGACATGCAACTACACATAGACAATAACCCACAAAACCAAAAGGGGAAATGGCAACCTAAATAGGATCCCCAGCTGTCCCAGCTGTCTCTGATTGGGAACCAATTCAGGCRGCCATAGACCTATAATAAACCTAGACTAACCAACACCCCTAGATATACAATAAACCATAGACAGGACAAACAAGCATACCCACCCTCGTCACACCCTGACCTGACCAAAATAATACATAAAAGATAGAAAACTAAGGTCAGGGCGTGACAGTTGCTCTCTGGTTTTGTGATTAAACAAAGGTGTGGTTGAATTTATCACGGTGGCAAGGCATGTGAAGTAACAGATTATCGAGCAAACATTTTACCCATGCACCGCTATTGTTGATCATGTCTAAAAAGCCCAAATGCGGGACAAAGAAACGATTTTGCATGACATTCGCAGAACAATGGGCAGGATCATTTTTGGGGGGGCAGTTTAATGGATCACGTTCAAATGGCGGCAAACACTGTGTACAAAACATTCCTGATATTGAGTTAAKCCCACCCTCACCCCTTTTGTCCTCAGAACAGCCTCAATTTGTTGGGGCTGTCACACCCTGATCTCCACCCATCTTCCCCATTATCCCCTGTGTATTTATACCTGAGTTCTCTGTTTGTCTGTTGCCAGTTCGTTTTGTTTCGTCAAGCCTACACGCGTTTTRCCCTCTGTCCCTGTCTCTCGATTGTTCCTGTTTTCCTGGTGTTGACCTTTTCTGCCTGCTCTGACCTTGAGCCTGGCTGCCGTCCTGTGCCTTTGCCCCACCTATCTGACCTCTGCCTACCCTACCCTATCCTGACCCTGCCTGCTGTCCTGTACCATTTTGTTTACCTTAATTTAACTAGGCYAGTCAGTTAAGAACAAATTCTTATTTACAATGACAGCATACCGGAGAACAGTGGAGAACAGCATACCGGAGAACTGCCTTGTTCAGGGGCAGAATGGCAGATTTTTACCTTGTCAGCTCGGGGATTCGATCCAGCAACCTTTCGGCTACAGGCCCAACGCTCTAACCACAAGGCTACCTGCCGCGCCACCTATCTAGATTACCCCTGCKTGCCCTTGACCTGTCATTTGCCTGCCCCTGTTGGATTAAACTGTTGTTACTTCGACATTGTCTGCATCTGGGTCTTACCTGAAACATGATAGGTGCATGAACTTTACAAGGTGTCGAAAGCGTTCCACAGGGATGCTGGCCCATGTTAACTCCAATACTTCCCTCAGTTGTGCCAAGTTGGCTGGATGTCCATTGCTTGGTGGACCATTCTTGATACACACAGAAAACTGTTGAGGGTGAAAAATCCCAGCAGCGTTGCAGTTCTTGACACAAACTGGTGCACCTGCACCTACTACCAATCTTTAGTTTAACAGTTCCAAACTAGGGGTCATGACCCCATGTGGGGTCGCCTGWTATGAAAATGAGGTTGCAGAAGAATTTCCAAAATACCGGTAAAAAAATTATATACTGTACAGCGCATTCGGAAAGTATTCAGACCCCTTCCCCTTTTCAATGTTTTTTAATGTTACAGCCTTATTCTGAAATAGATTWMAWWWWWTWAAATCTTCATCGATCTACACACATTACCCCATAATGACAAAGCAAAAACATTCAAGAAATGTTTGCATTTGAAATAACAAATAAAAACAGAAATACCGTATTTACGTAAGTATTCAGACCATTTTCTATGAGACACTACATTGAGCTCAGGTACAACCTGTTTCATTGATCATCCTTGAGATGTTTTTACAACTTGACTGTGCTAAATTCAATTGATTGGACATGATTTGGAAAGGCACACTCCTGTCTATATAAGTTCCCATAGTTGACAGTGCATATCAGAGCAAAAACCAAGCCATGAGGCCAAAGGAATTGTCTGTAGAGGATTGTGTRGAGGCACAGATCTGGGGAAGGGTACCAAKAAATATCTGCAGCATTGAAGGTCCCCAAGAACACAGTGGCCTCCATCATATTAAATGGAAGAAGTTTAGAACCAGCAAGATTCTTCCTACAGCTGGCTGCCTGGCCAAACTGAGCAATCGGGGGAGAAGGGCCTTGGTCATGGAGGTGAACAAGAACCCGATGGTCACTCTGGRAGAGCTCCAGAGTTCCTCTATGCAGATGGGAAAACCTTCCAGAAGGACAACCATCTCTGCAGCACTTCAACAATCAGGCCTTTATGTTAGAGTGGCCAGACAGAAGCCATTCCTCAGCAAAAGGCACGACATCTCGCTTGGAGTTTGTCAAAAGGCAAGTAAAGGACTCTCAGACCATGAGAACCAAGATTCTCTGGTCTGATGAAACCAAGATTGAACTCTTTGGTCTGAATGCCAAGCGTCACGTCTGAAGGAAAGCTGGCACCATCCCTATGGTTAAGCATGTGTGTGCAGCATCATTTTTTGTTGTTTTTTTCAGTGGCATGGACTGGGCGACTAGTCAAATGGAGGGAAAGATGAACAAAGCAAAGTACAGAGAGATCCTTGATGAAAACCTGCTCCAGAGCGCTCAGGACCTCAGACTGGGGTGAAGTTTCACCTTCCAACAGGACAACGACCCTAAGCACACAGCCAAGAAAGACAGGAGTGGCTTCAGGACAAACTCTGAATGTGCTAGAGTGGCCCAGCCAGAGCCTGGTCTTGAACCCGATCGAACATCGCTTGAAGAGACCTGAAAATAGCTGTGCAGCGACGCCCCCCATCGACCTGACAGAGCTTGAGAGGATCTGCGGAGAAGAATGGGAGAAACTTCCCAAATACAGGTGTGCCAAGCTTTTAGCATCATACCAAGAAGACTCCAAGGCGTAATCATTGCCAAAGGTGCTTCAACAAAGTACAGGGTCTGTAAACTTATGTAAATGAGTATAGGGTCTGTATACTTATGTAAATGTGATATTTCAGGTTTTTTATTTTTATACATTTGCAAAGATTTCATTTATTTTGCTTTGTCATAGATAGGTATTGTGTGTAGATTGATGAGGGAAAAAACAACTAAATAGATTTTAGAATAAGGCTGTAAAATGTACATTATTTTGGAAAAGTCAAGAGGTCTAAATACTTTCTGAATGCACTGTATATACAGTACCAGACAAAAGTTTGGACACACCTACTCATTCAAGGGTTTGTCTTTATTTTTGRTATTTTCTTCATTTTTGAATAACAGTGAAGACATCAAAACTATGACATTTTCAATTRTTCAAAGTAGTCACCCTTTGCCCTGACAGCTTTGCACACTCTTGGCATTCTCTCAACCAGCTTCACCTGGAATGCTTTTCCAACAGCCTTGAAGTAATTCCCAGATATGCTGAACACTTGTTGGCTGCTTTTCCTTCGCTCTGATGTCCAACTCATCCCAAACCATCTCAATTGGGTTGAGGTCGGGTGATTGTGGAGGCCAGGTCATCTGATGCAGCACTCAATCACTCTCCATCTTGGTCAAATAGCCCTTACACAGTCTGGAGGTGTGTTTTGGGTCATTGTCCTTTTGAAAAACAAATGATAGTCCCACTAAGCGCCATCCAGATGGGATGGCGTATCGTTACAGAATGCTGTGCTAGCCATGCTGGTTAAGTGTGCCTTGAATTCTAAATAAGTCACTGACAGTGTCACCAGCAAAGCACCCCCACACCTCCTCCTCCATGATTCACGGTGGGAACCATACATGRGGAGATCATCCATTCACCTACTCTGCGTCTCACAAAGACACTGGGCTTAGGAACCAAAAATCTCAAATTTGGACTCATCAGACAAAATTACAGATTTCCACCGGTCTAATGTCCATTGCTCGTGGTTCTTGGCCCAAGGCGTTCTCTTCCTATTATTGGTGTCCTTTAGTAATGGTTTCTTTGCAGCAATTCAACCATGAAGGCCTGATTCACACAGTCTCCTCTGAACAGTAGATATTGAGATATGTGTGTTACTTGCTTTTATTTGGGCTGCAATTTCTGAGGCTGGTAACTCTAATGAACTTATCCTCTGTAGCAGAGATAACTCTGTGTCTTCCTTTCCTGTGGCGGTCCTCATGAGAGCCAGTTTCATCATAGCGCTTGATGGTTTTTGCAACTGTACTTGAAGAAACTTTCAAAGTCCCTGAATTTTTCCGGATTGACTGACCTTCATGTCTTAAAGTAATGATGGACTGTTGTTTCTCTTTGCTTATTTGAGCTGTTCTTGCCATAATATGGACTTGGTCTTTTARCAAATAGGGCTATCTTTTGCATACCACTCCTACCTTGTCACAACACAACTGATTGGCTCAAATGCATTAAGACGGAAAGAAACAAGGCACATCTGTTAATTTAAATGCATTCCAGGTGACTACCTCATGAAGCTGGTTGAGAGAATGCCAAGAGTGTGCAAAGCTGTCATCAAGGCAAACGGTGGCTACTTTGAAGAATATCAAATATATTTTGATTTGTTTAACACTTTTTTTTACTACATGTTTCCATATGTGTTATTTCATAGTTTTGATGTCTTAACTATTATTCTACAATGTAGAAAATAGTAAAAATAAATAAAAACCCTTGAATGAGTAGGTGTCCAAACTTCTGACTGTTACTATATACTGTATATATATATATATCAATAAAAAAAAATATTTTTATAAAAAATAAACATGGTTTTCCATGTTTTTATATATATATATATTTAAATCATTTCGGAAGACCATGTTTATTTTTTATAAAAAAATATTTTTTTTATTGAATATCCGAAACATACAATATACTTGCATTGAAGTCGCTCAACAACTACACCACACCAGTCATCCAACAGACACCCATTCAGAGCGACACACAGAAGCATCCAGGGTCAATGCCCTGCTCAAGGGCCCATTGACAGATCTCCCACCAGGTCAAAAAACGTGAACCCGAACCCTCTAAGATCCCCCCACGGTTCCCCAATAGCTGTCCCTCAACCATCCGAGACCCCTCCCACAGTTCCCCCGCCAAGAAGAAAAAATATATAAATACAATAAAAACATACATATTCCCCACCCCCAAGAAGCCCCCAATACATCAATAACCAGGAAAATGAACTGAAGAGAAAAAAACATGTTTTTTTCTTAACTTTTTCACCTGGGATTTTTTTGTAAAGACATACACACACACACACACACATTCTTAAATGGTGGTGTTGTCATTGTTTTTTCTAAGTACAGAATAACAGCCTGAACCACTTTAATAGCCTCTTTGTCCTGATTATTTATTGGTTAATCAAATATATATATCCACTGTTTAAAGACAATGTTTCAGTAAACACAGATTCACAAGGTTTGGATTCATTATAATTCTGTATATTTTACCTGCTTGGCATTTCTGACATTTTTGAAATCCAAAAGTTCAAGCGATGTCAGCGTTGTGTATTGTTTGTCAGGGGTACTGAGCTAAATTGAGACACAGGAAATGGCAGATGGGAGCGCAAGGCTGCGCTAATTAAATCCAAACCAGTGTGATGCAAAACTGTGCTTATTAAAACATTCTGCTAAAAGCCGAGGCCAATTATCAGGTTTGCACTCAAGCTGAATGGTGGTAAATTGATGTTATGCCATACACTCAACCCCATTAAATTGGATCCAATCTTCAACAATGAAGCAGTGGAAAACATGGCATTACATTTTCATTGCATTATCCTATCCATTTATGAACAGATTGGTTAACAGCTGTGTATGCACCAAACCTCTCAGGTTAAGTATCATATCCAATGATGTGCAATTTCAATATCCAGGGGGCTCTCTTTGGGTAATGTTGAGTATCAAAGAAATGGGAACATGGTCGTGACTAGGGTTGCTAAATTCTGTAAACTATTAATAAATTCCTTGGTTTTCCCAAAATCCCAGATGGAGGACACCCGGAATCAGGATGGAATAAGTAAGTATTCCGGAACCCTCCAACCAGGATTTCTGGATAACCAGGGAATTTATTGAAAGTTCCTGGAATTGTGCAAKCCTAGTGGTGACGCACAAATCTTGTGTAAAGAAATAAGTTGTCAGACATTTCCATTTCCTCAATCGTTTTTAAAGCGGATTTGTTTCGAAATTGTTGTATCACACAAACATTGGCAAGAAAGGCAACCCCTCCAAATGGTCTGTCTTTAATCTGCTAAACCTTTAATTTTGTAATTTTTACATACATACTGTATTTAATTTGATTGCATTTGGTTCCAGTCCATCCTGTTTACAACCCGCTAATGCTCCATAACACAAATATTAGAAGTGTTTTCTGCCTGGTCGTCCTAATTGTGTCCTTCGCCTAGCATCCATGAGAAGAAAACAAACTCTTTTAATTAGGATTGTGTGTCTCTGAAACAGGTTCCTTGTGGTATCCCTCTGATTGACTACTCAGCTTCCATGGCACACAGTAGCGGTACGTGGGTAGAATCATTGAGGAAGCCAAGCCAAGCACCACCGTGATATACAGTTGACGTCGGAAGTTTACATACACTTATGCTGGAGTCATTAAAACTAATTTTTCAACCACACCACAAATTTCATGTTAACAAACTATAGTTTTGGCAAGTCGGTGCGGACATCTACTTTGTGCATGACACAAGTACTTTTTCCAACAATTGTTTACAGATTATTTCACTTATAATTCACTGTATAACAATTCCAGCGGGTCAGAAGTTTAAATACACTAAGTTGACTGTGCCATTAAAACAGCTTGGAAAATTCCAGAAAAGGATGTCATGGCTTTAGAAGCTTCTGATAGGCTAATTGACATAATTTGAYTCAATTGGAGGTGTACCTGTGGATGTATTTCAAGGCCTACCTTCAAACTCAGTGCCTGTTTGCTTGACATCATGGGAAAATCAAAYGAAATCAGCCAAGACCTCAGAAAAAACATTTTTGGTTCATTCTTGGGAGCAATTTCKAAACGCCTGAAGGTACCACATTCATCTGTACAAACAATAGTACGCAAGTATAAACACCATGGGACCACGCAGCCGTCATAACGCTCAGGCAGGAGACGCGTTCTGTCTCCTAGAGATGAATGTACTTTGGTGCGAAAAGTACAAATCAATCCCAGAACAKCAGCAAAGGARCCTGTGAAGATGCTGGAGGAAAGAGGTACAAAAGTATCTATATCCACAGTAAAACGAGTCCTGTATCGACATAACCTGAAAGGCCGCTCAGCAAGGAAGAAGTCACTGCTCCAAAACCGCCATAAAAAAAGCCAGACTACGGTTTGCAACTGTTGTACTTTTTGGAGAAATGTCCTCTGGTCTGATGAAACAAAAATAGAACTGTTTGGCCATAATGACCATCATTATGTTTGGAGGAAGAAGGGGGASGCTTGCAAGCTGAAGAACACCATCCCAACCGTGAAGTACGGGGTGGCAGCATCATGTTGTGGGGGTGCTTTGCTGCAGGAGGGACTGGTGCACTTCACAAAATAGATGGCATCATAAGGGAGGAAAATTATGGGGATATATTGAAGCAACATCTCAAGACATCAGTCAGGAAGTTAAAGCTTTGTCGCAAATAGGTCTTCCAAATGGACAATGACCCCAAGCATACTTCCAAAGTTGTGGCAAAATGGCTTAAGGACAACAAAGTCAAGGTATTGGAGTGGCCATCACAAAGCCCTGACCCCAATCCTATAGAAAATGTGTGGGCAGAACTGAAAAAGCGTGTGAGAGCAAGGAGGCCTACAAACCTGACTCAGTTACACCAGCTGTGTCAGGAGGAATGGGCCAAAATTCACCCAACTTATTGTGGGAAGCTTGTGGAAGGCTACCCGAAAAGTTTGACCCAAGTTAAACAATTTAAAGGCAATGCTACCAAATACTAATTGAGTGTATGTAACCTTTCGACTTCAACTGTACAATAAGGCCATGACAACAAAACGACAACAGTCACATAATGGCAAAATAAATTCAACTAGACATATGTTTGTTTCAGAAAACCGGAGAGATCGGAAAAAATTCAACTATGCATACTTTGTTTCATCAGAAAACCGGAGAGCAACATCTGTTGGGTGCACAGTTCTATCACCAAATCATGGTCAAGCAAGTTAATGTTTTCAACTTAGAATAGTATCTAGTTATGGTACGGGGTGAAATAAGTTATAATTGTAACTGTTAGCAGATTATAAAAAAAGAAAATCAGTCTTTACTTGGCAAAAAAAAATGAATATAACATATACTGTTTACAGGAAACTCACTCTACATCCTTAGATGAAGTTGCGTGGAAAAGGGAATTTAATTATTTTCTGTCATGGACAAAGGAACTCAAAAGGTGTGATGATATTAATTTACAAACAWTTTGATCTGAATGTGCAAATAGTCAGGAATGATTCGCAAGGAAAGTGGATCCTTTAAAATATGAAAGTGGATGAAAAATCGATTTGGCTCATTAATATATATGGTCGAAATCAGGATGATCCATACTTCTTAGAAAATATTTATACCAATTTATTGAACTTACAGGCAACAAACGATCAAATCATTATGGTGGGAGACTATAACACGGTGTAAAGTACCTCAATGGACCGTAAAGGAAATCACTCCACAAACTATCATCAACGTGCCCTGAAYAAAATCACAAATATRATGGACACATTAGAAATAGTGAATATTTGGAGACTAAAAAACRCTGACCTAGTGAGATATACATGGAGGAGACTAGCTTGATTTCTTTTTTGTCTCTTTCTCTCTTGCATCAAAGGTTAAAAAAAAGTATTGATAGGAGACAGAATGCGATCGGATTATCATCTAATTGGCCTTCACATAACTCTTACAGAATTTCCACGTGGAGGGGGATTTTGGAAATTTAATCAAAGTCTACTGGAGGATATTTTTTTTTTACTAAGACAGAAGAGTTTATAACTGAATTTTRCCAGTTCAATATACACTATCGTTCAAAAGTTTGGGGGTCACTTAGAAAAGTCCTTGTTTTTGAAAGATAAGCAATTTTTTTTGTCTATTAAAATAACATCAAATTGATCAGAAATAGATTGTAGACATTGTTAATGTTGTAAATTACTATTGTAGCTGGAAACGTCAGAATATCTACAACAACCATCACTCTTGTGTTCCAATGGCACATTGTGTTAGCTAATCCAAGTGTATAATTTTAAAAGGCTAATTGTTCATTAGAAAACACTTTTGCGATTATGTTAGCACTGCTAAAAACTGTTGTCCTACTTAAAGAAGCAATAAAACTGGTCTTCTTTAGACTAGTTGAGAATCTGGAGCATCAGCATTTGTGGGTTCGATTACAGGCTCAAAATGGACAGAAACAAAAAACTTTCTTCTGAAACTTGTCAGTCTATTCTTGTTCTGAGAAATGAAGGCTATTCCATGCGAGAAATTGCTAAGAAACTGAAGATCTCGTACAACGCTGTGCACTACTCCCTTCACAGAACAGCGCAAACTGGCGCTAACCAGAATAGGAAGAGGAGTGTGAGGCCCCGGTGCACAACTGAGCAAAAGGACAAATAGTTWGAGAAACAGACGCCTCACAAGTCCTCAACTGGCAGCTTCATTAAATAGTACCCGCAAAACACCAGTTTCAACGTCAACAGTGAAGAGGCTGCTGGCCTTAGAGGATTAGAAATCCAAGGCTTAAAAACAAAGGTCTTCATGTATGCTGACGACTCAAGTTTTATATTAAGTCCGCAAGCTAGATTCCTGCAATGTCTCATTGAAGATCTAGGTAACTTTTCTGAACTCGCTGGACTAAAACCTAATTATGATAAGTATACAATATTATCTATTGGATCTTTAAAAAATATAACTTTACATTACCCTGCAGTTTACCTATAAAATAGGCTGACGGTGAAGTAGGCATACTTGGTATTCATATCACAAAGATATATATGAGCTCTCCACAATGAATTTCAATAGAAAACTAGTAAAAATAGACAAGATCCTGCAACCATGGAGAGGCAAATACCTGTCTATTTATGGAAAAATTGCCTTGATTAACCCCTTAGTCATATCTCAGTCTACTCACTTACTTATGGCACTGCCTACTCCTAATGATTCCTTTTTCAAATCATATGAGCAAAAAAATGTTGCTCCTGAGTTGGGCAGCGGTCTAAGGCACTGCGTCTCAGTGCTAGAGGTGTCACTACAGACACCATGGTACGAATCCAGGCTGTATCACAACCGACCGTGATAGCGAGTCCCATAGGGCAGCGCACAATTGGCCCAGCATCGTCCGAATTTGGCCGGTGTAGGCCGTCATTGTAAATAAGAACTTGTTTTTAACTGACTTGCCTCGTTAAATAAAGGTTAAAAAAATACATATATAAAAAAAATATTATAATTATCTTGGATACTAAACCAGACAATATAAAGCGTGCCAATCTATATAATGAATATGAACTGGGTGGGTTGAGATTATATATATAAAAGCACTAAAACTCTCTATAAAAGCTTCACTTATACAAAAGTTTTACTTGAACCCTAAATGGTTTTCAAGTAGATTACTAAGAAAAGCTCATCCATTGTGGCCTTTTTTCCTTTGTGCAGATTGCCATGTCTCATTTTCGATTAATTGAAAATGAAACCTTTGTCAAAGTATCTCTCTTTTTCAAACTAGCATTGCAGAGCTGGTTCATTCCCCTGAAAAGATAGAACAAATATTACAACAAATATCATGGATGAACTCAAATGTGCTTGTCACACCCTGGCCTTAGTTATCTTTGTTTTCTTTATTATTTTAGTTAGGTCAGGGTGTGACATGGGGAATGTTTGTGTTTTGTCTCGTTTCGGCTGGTATTATGGGAAAAGGAGGGTGATACGCTCGGTGTGGCTGGTATTTATGCATAGTTGGTTTATGTTGTTATAAGTTGTCTAGATGTGTCTATGTTGGTTTAGTTGTTTCTAGTATGTCTATGGTTGAGTGTATGTTTCTAGGGTTGTCTATGGTGCCTGAGTGGTTCTCAATCAGAGACAGATGTCGTTCATTGTCTCTGATTGGGAGCCATATTTTAGGCAGCCATAGCATCAAGTTTTTGTTGGGTCATTGTCTAGTTCTGTTCTATTCTAGGTCTGTGTCAAGGTTGCATGTTTGCATTTTGTCGGTTAGAGCTTCACGGTCATCTATTTGTTGTTTTTGCTTCGTTGGTTATCTTCTAAATAAAGAGAAAGGTATTTTTTACAACGCTGCGCCTTTTCCTCTCTCTCTCCCATGGACAATCGTGACAGAATGACCCAACCAAAGAGGACCAAGCAGCGTGAAAAGGAAACCAGAGCCAAGTGTGCTAATACTGGAGGTGAGCCAATGGAAATAATACAGAGACTGTTAAGATTTGTTGAGGATTTGGAGGAGAGTGAAAGGAGGAAGCTGCAGTGTTGTGCGTGAGGCACGACACCACCCGACAGAGCGTGTGCGGGAGGTGATGTTACCTGATCAGTTCTCCAGGCTCGTCCTGAGTTGCGTGCTAACCGTCTGGGAATGACAGTCCCACGAACCAGGTCTCCTGTGTGCCTCCCTAGTCCGCATCTCCTGTAGTACCTTTCCGCTCCGCCCGCTACCACCTGCCCGTCACCAGTTCAGCACACGCACTAGGCTAAGGTCTTATCCAGGGTCCAGTATCCCTTTCCTTTCCCCGCACTAGCCTTGAGATGCGTGTCCCAGCCGGTACCTCCAGTTCCGGCACCACGGACCAGGCCTATAGTGCGTTCACGGGCCAGAGCTGCAGTTGTCCCCAGCCGTCAGAGCTGCCAGTCTGCCCCGAGCCGTCAGAGCTGCCAGTCTGCCGCTCCGAGCCGTGTCAGAGCCAGATTCGCCCCGTGCCGTCAGACAGTCTGCCCCGAGCCGTCAGAGCGCCAGTCTCCCGAGCCGTCAGAGCTGCCAGTCTGCCCGAGCCGTCAGAGCTGCCAGTCTGCCCCGAGCCGTCAGAGCGTCTGCCAGTCTGCCCCGACGGTCAGAGCTGCCAGTCTGCCCCGAAGCCGTCAGAGGCTCGCCGAGTCTGCCCCGGCGGCCGTCAGAGCTGCCAGTCTGCCCGACCGTCAGAGCTGCCCAGTCTGCCCCCGAGCCGTCAGAGCTCCCGTCTGCCCGAGCTGGCCCGTCTCCCGAATGCCCCGAGCTGCCCGTCTCCTTCCGAAGCTGCCCGTCTGCCCGTCGAGCTGCCCGTCTGCCCGAGCTGCCAGTCTGCCCCGAGCCGTCAGGCTTGCACCGTCTGCCCAGTACGTCTAGCAGCTGCCGTCCTCCAGTCCGTCAGGAGCTGCCCGTCACTGCCAGTGCCGTCGAGATCCGTCCTGGCCCAGTGCCCGTTTGAGTCATCCGTCTGCCCAGTGCCTTTTGCACTGAGTCGTCCGTCTGCCCAGTGCGCTGAGTCGTCCGTCTGCCCAGTGCCGCTTGAGCTGTCCGTCTGCCCAGTGCCGCCTGAGTCGATCCGTGCTCCTTGGCTCCAGTGCCGCCTGAGTCGTCCGTCTGCCCAGTGCCGCCTGAGTCGTCCGTCTGCCCAGTGCGCCTGAGTCGTCCGTCTGCCAGTGCCGGCCGCTGCATGCCGCCTGAGTCGTCGCTGCCGTGCCGCCTGAGCGTCCGTCTGCCCAGTGCCGCCTGAGTCGTCCGTCTGCCCAGTCCGCCTGAGTCGTCCGTCTGCCCAGTGCCGCCTGAGTCGTCCGTCTGCCGCCTGCAACCGCTGCCAGGAGCCTGCAAAGCCGGCCCTCTGCCAGAGCCTGCCAAAGCCCCGTCTGCCATGAGCCGGAGGCGACCGTACACGCCCTGCGGAGCCGCAAGCCTTCCGCCAGACAGGAGCCGCTAGACTTCCGCCAGACCGGATCCGCGCAGAGCCGCCAACCAGACAGGACCCGCCAGAGCCGCCAACCAGACAGGACTCGCCCAGAACCGCGAGTGAGCCATGAGCGTCCGAAGCCGTCAGCCAGCCATGAGCGTCCAGACCGTCAGCCAGCCATGAGCGTCCAGAGCGTCAGCCAGCATGAGCGTTCCAGAGCCGTCAGCAGCCATGAGCGTCCAAGCCGTCAGCCAGCCATGACGTCCAGACGTCAGCCACCATGAGCGTCCAGAGCGTCAGCCAGCCATGAGCGTCCAGAAGCCGTTCGCCATCCGTACTGCCCCTTAGTCCGGTCCCGTGTTAGCGTGCTGCCCCGTAGTCCGGTGCTGCCCTTTAGTCCGTGCTGCCCCTTAATCCAGTGGTAGGATTGGAGGTGGTCATTTGGAGGAGCTACGTAAGCGGGTAGTGACTATGGTGGTGGGACCACGACCTGTGCCGAGAGCCGCCGCCGTGGACGCGACGGACGCCCACCAGACCTCCCCTAGACCTTTATGCTGGTGCGCCCGGAGTTCGCACCTTAAGGGGGGTATATGTCACACCCTGGCCTTAGTTATCTTTGTTTTCTTTATTATTTTAGTTAGGTCAGGGTGTGACATGGGGAATGTTTGTGTTTTGTCTCGTTTCGGGTGGTTATATGGAAAAGGGGGTGTTGGGTATTAGAGTAGTTGGGTTTATGTTTAGTATAGTTGTCTAGATGTGTCTATGGTTGTGTGTATGTTTCTAGGTATGTCTATGGTTGAGTGTATGTTTCTAGGGTTGTCTATGGTTGCCTGAGTGGTTCTCAATCAGAGACAGATGTCGTTCATTTGTCTCTGATTGGGAGCCATATTTTAGGCAGCCATAGGCATCAGGTTTTTGTTGGGTCATTGTCTAGTTCTGTTCTATGTCTAGGTCTGTGTCAAGGTTGCATGTTTGCATTTTGTCGGTTAGAGCTTCACGGTCATCTATTTGTTGTTTTTGCTTCGTTGGTTATCTTCTAAATAAAGAGAAGAGYTATTTTTTACACGCTGCGCCTTGGTCCTCTCTCTCTCCCATGGACAATCGTGACAGTGCTGGATGATAAAATACCTGTATTTATGGAAAAGGGTACTTTGTTTTTAAATGATAATGTAAATTGGAATATCTGGGAGATCTGGAGAGACCTGGTCAGTCAATTACTAATATACTAACACTCTTAGTAAAAGTATTTATCTTCAACTCGCAATCTAGGGATTCTATTCAATTAGATATATTCAAATTGTATGTTAAACATAACAGCAAAGTTGAAAGATACGTGGTGCGTAGAAATCCAAAGAGGCTGGCCAGCAGAGATAGATGGGATGAGCTGAGGGAAGCTGCGAGTTGGGATGTGGAATTGGAGACACGTGGGAGTGGAGTTGCTGGGCGGGGGACAGAATGACGGTCAAAGTAAGTCAAAATAAAACAAAACAAAACAAACAGTAAGTTTGAATGACACAGAGGGGCGACGTTGTTACATCTAATGCTTGTTTGCCTGAGGCTTAGGCTGAAGCCGTGCAAGTGTTTGTACGCGTGTACCAATGCACATACACACACTCTCATTCAAACGCACACACGTGCACATACAGGGACACACACACATACACACATGTACAGTAAATAGTGCCAAACATGCACTCAAATGTATTCAGTTTGCCTTGCTGTTATGTTTTTTATTGTCCTTGATGTCTTGTTTTTTGTATTGTTGTTTTCCTTTGTATTTTTTCTCTTTTGTTGGTTGTTGGTACACTGGGGGACGAGGGCTTGGGGTGGGGGACTTTGGAGGGTGGGGTCTTGGATGCTTGAGGGGCAGCTTTCGGGGAACTGTGGGGGAGGGGGGGTCTTGGAAGGCTGGTGGCCTGCCGGTTGGGAGCTTGGGCCGGTGGCTGATAGGTCGCTGGTTCGGGTCCCCGTTTTTTGACCTTGTGGGAGATCTGTCGACGTGCCCTTGAGCAGAGAGTTGACCCTGGTTGCTTATGTGGGTCGCTCTGGATGAGGGTCTGTTAGATGACTGAATGTAATGTAAATGTTGAGCGGCTTCACTGCAAGTAGATTGTATGTTTTAATATTCAATAAAAAAAAGTTAATTTTAATCGACAGTTTACTAAACTACTGATTTAGAACCACAGAGCTACCGAAAGTCAGCACAAAGACAACATGAGCACTGTCTCCTCTATTCCAGCYCTATTTCAACTTAAACATTTAAATATCATCAAATCAACAAGCCTATATACGCTTAGTTAAATACTCTGAAAACAATCTTAAAGATACCAAAAACAATTTAGTTCAATCAATGTTGCTAAATATCATGTGGCTGTCCATGGGACTTATTTCTGTCTGTGTGTGTGTATGTGTGAGTGCACGCAGAAGTAAAACACTTGCTAGCTTAACTTCCTCGCATTGGCAACAATGAACCACAGAACCAGCTTAGTTTGTTAGCTAGTTAATGTGAGCCTACATATTGAACTTCAATCATCTCAGGCCAGTGGCACAATATATTAATTTATGGTTAGATCAGAATCGCCATCATAATTATTGACCTGTACAGAGAATTAAGTCAAAACCACAAGTCCAAATCTCCATCTCCATCCATGGCTTGGGAAAGGGCAGATTTACCAAGCTAGTTACTGCAGGACATCAACTCAAGCAGACCAGGAACAGACACGTTTTTATGAAAATGACGCTTCGCTTAGGATTTGATTGGTCTGAAGCCAAATCCAAACTGGCCTCCCTTGGTGCACTAGGACAACCCACAGTTGAGCACACTCAATGCTGTTTGGCTAATTCTTTTAGAATTGTTTTATCAAGGGAGGCCAAATGCTTGCTGGCATCAATCAATCAAATGCTACGGCAGAAACATGTTATACTCTTTTGGTCCAGACAGCATCCGATACATGGGCTACACCAGGGCTCTCCAAACCTGTTCCTGGAGAGCTACCATCCTGTAGGTTTTCACTCCAACCCTAATCTAGCACACCTGATTCTAATAATTAGCTGGTTGATAAACTGAACCAGGTTAGTTACAACTGGGGTTGGAGCTAAAACAAACAGGAATGTAGCTCTCCAGGAACAGGGTTGGACACCCCTGGGCTGCACATACTGAGACAGAGGAGCTCTGTTTTCCTCGCTCTGATGATTTCTCCGGTGAGATTCAGCTACTTGTGAATTGATGAAAACATTTGAAAACACAGAGAGATGAAAGATAAATTATTTTATCCTTTAAAACATTTTGTTGGCTAAATATTTGGGGAAGCCAGGCTTTCCTTGGCTCCATGAATACACACCAACGATTGCACACAGCCAAAGTCAGCATTTCATTTCAAAATGATCATCAACACTTCATCAACACTTGAGAAGTATAACATCACCTCTCCTATACTTCGCTCACTCACGGCTTCAGTGACTACATAAATGAGACCTCAATCTCAAACAAATATCCCTTATCAACAAGTGAAATATACAACAGAAAATGTACAGCTAGAGTTGGCTGACTTATTTTGGTTGCTTTTCAAATGCTCTTATTGCTAACATTTAGAAAGATCATGTATGGATTTCCTTTGGCTGGTTGACATGGCAACCATCAAAGCCCTCAAAGTCTTTAATATAGACAAAGCTCCCACAACCTGTTGAGTCTGAGCTCTCCTATCCTGTTTATCTTCCTTTATCTGACGTGCACAGGCTCTGAATCACCTAAACCTGAACCTCATTTCTGTCTCCTTCAGTCTGGACAGGAGACGCTTCATGAAGTTTATTGACATGTTGACATATTTCAGCAATGGGCAGACTGCTCTGTACAAATTGAGTGGAAGAAGTCACCTTTACACTTTCATTACTACAGTGCTTATGACGCCACTTGTATTCACAATGACTCACTAACCAAATCCGATATAATGGCCTCTTATTCATACCAGAGTACAAGGTGTACTGAAACGGAGCAGCATAGTCACCAAACTGAGGTGGACACGAGGACAAACATTGAAATAGAGAAAAGTGAGAAAAAGAAACATTTCCCATACAGACACTTGCACGCATTCATCAGTGAAACACACAAATTGACAGCTTCAAAACAAACAGTGGCGGCTAGAGAGTGTACTGTCTGTTTGCTACACATCGGAAACATATCATTTGGACTAGTGTGACGTGTGAGCTTTAGACCCCATCACTCCACCCATCAAAAGGGTAACAATAARCATGATTATTTTCTGGGCCTTTTCTATCCCCGCTCTATTGACATGTCACAATCCTTTCTATCGGCATGGCTTCCTATTATTAGTCAATTGCCCCACTGACAGGCGTCTCCCATCCCTCTCCTGCAGTGTCACCTTGGCTGGCTGTCTCCTCTCAGGCCTGGTGTGTCTGTCCACTGATATCCAACAGCTCTATTTGAATTGTGAACAGACACAGTGCTGCTCCTCCTCTCCTCTCCTGTAGATGAGAGAGTGAATAGAAGGGCCACATACCCTACTTTCCTTTTCCAGCTCATCACCCTCTGAGATTCAACACAGGTTTATTTTGGTCAGATGGCTTCTGGTAGTTCAGCTCTCCGCAGACTTCTCACATCCTTTAAATAGACTTGAATCCACCATTGATTTGTGAGAAATGTCTGCATTAGCTCCTCTGTCTGAGGAAACATACCTCACAGCAAGATGGAGAGAAGCAACCCATTTTATAAAAGTGTGTTGCATTTGGGAATAGAGTAGTCGAAAGGAGTAGGGATGAAGACTTAAGGATATCAATCTTTTTCCTCTTCAAATGGGTGGATCCACAGAAAGTAGATATTGCTTAAAGGAAAGGTATCCTGACCTACATGTCAGGACTGTCTTATCTGAAGCCTTTGTTTGCCATTCCTAGTGGCAGGCATTCGAATTGATCCTGTTGATCCTGAATAATCCATCAAGGTTAAAGAGCTAAGCCTGCGGTCACTCTCTGCAGATAACAGCAGCTCACAAGGGCCATCGTTTCAGGAGATAGGAGCAAGCAGTATATCTATACTGTGAATCACACATACTAGAAATAACATTGAAACAGTAGAAGCAATTGGATGATCTAAGTACTTTGGTTATCTGATTATGTACAAAAACATGTCATGCTACAAACCAAAGACCAGTAGTGTCATATTGTCAATGCAAATTACATAGCAGGTGGTCCACTTAAGCCAATACCAACATTGTTTTTGCCATGTACAGACCCTTCAGAAAGTATTCACACTGAGTTTTTCCACATTTTCTTGTGTTACAGCCTGAATTTAAAATATTTTAAATTGAGATATTTTGTCACTGGAAACACACAATACCCCATAATATCAAAGTGGAATTATGTTTTTCAAAATGTTTACAAATTATAAAAAAATTAAAAGCTTAAAACTTGTTTGGGATAGGGGGCAGTATTTTGACGTCCGGATGAAAAGCGTGCCCAAAGTAAACTGCCTGTTACTCAGACCCAGAAGCTAGGATATGCATATAATTGGTAGATTTGGATAGAAAACACTCTAAAGTTTCTAAAACTGTTAGAATTATGTCTGTGAGTATAACAGAACTAATATGGCAGGCGAAACCCAGAGGACAAACTATCCCCCCCCKAAAAAAAAATTCAGCCTACCACTATTTTCAATGGCTGTCACTTTTATTATAAGGCGAAGTCCTCCCAGATTGCAGTTCCTATGGCTTCCACTAGATGTCAACAGTCTTTAGAAAGAGTTTCAGGCTGTTTTATTTGAAAAATTTGCCAGAAATTGTAGTTTTTCTAGGTGGCTCCCATTTTGGCTGTAGTGTTTCCAAGCAAGTGAATGAAAGCGCGATCTTTGTTTTTTTTCTCCGGTAAAGACAATAACAATTCTCCGTCTTGAATTGTATTGTTTATTTACGTATTAGGGTACCTAAGGTTTGATTATAAACGTTGTTTGACTTGTTTGGAAAAGTTTATTAGCAACGTTTGGGATTKATTTTGTATGCATTTTGATGGAGGGAAACTGGGTCGATTATTGACTGAAGAGCGCCAACTAAACTGAGTTTTTATGGATATAAAGAAGGACATTATCGAACAAAATGACCAATTGTGATGTAACTGGGACCTTTTGGAGTGCCAACAGAAGAAGTATTTATTATATCGCTATTTCTGACTTTCGTGTCGCACCTGCCTGGTTGAAATATGTTTTTCATGGTTTTGTATGCGGGMMGCTGTCCTCAGATAATCGTATGATGTGCTTTCACCGTAAAGCCTTTTTGAAATCTGACATAGCGACTGGATTAACAAGAAGTTAAGCTTTGTTTTGATGTATTACACTTGTGATTTTATGAAAGTTAAATATTTATAATACTGTAGTTTGAATTTGCGCTCTGCAATTTCACCGGATGTTGTCTCGGTGTCCCGCTAGCGGCGCGCCTTTCCCAAAGAGGTTTTTAAGTCAAAAAGCATTCAACCCATTTGTTATGGCAAGCCTAAATCAGTTCAGGAGAAAATATTTTCTTAACAATTCACTTAAGTTAAATGAACTCACTCTGTGTGCAATAATAGTGTTTAACATGATTATTTAATGACTACCTCATCGCCGTACCCACACACACGATTATCTCTAAGGTGTCTCAGACGAGCAGTGAATTTCAAACACAGATTCAACCATAAAGACCAGGGAGGTTTTCCAATGAATCACAAAGAAGGGCACCTATGAGTAGATGGGTAAAAAAAAAAAAAAGCAGACATTGAATATCCCTTTGAGCATGGTGTTATTAATTACACTTTGGATGGTGTATCAATACACCCAGTCACTACAAAGATACAGGCGTCCTTTTTAACTCAGTTGCCGGAGAGGAAGGAAACCGCTCAGGGATTTCACTATGAGGCCAATGGTGACTTTAAAACAGTCACCGAGTTTAATGTCTGTGATAGGAGAAAACTGAGAATGGATCAACAATATTGTTGGTACTCCACAATACCAACCTAATTGACAGAGTGAAAAGAAGGAAGCATACACAGAATAAAATATTCCAAAACATGCTTCCTGCTTGCAACTAGGCACTAAAGTAATACTGCAAAAAATGTGTCAAAGCCATTTACTTTTTGTCCTGATTACAAAGTGTTATGTTCGGGTCAAATTAAATACAACACATTACTGAGTACCACTCTCCATATTTTCAAGCATAGTGGTGGCTACATCATGCTATGGGAATGGTTGTAATTGTTAAGGAGTTAAGGAGTTTTTCAGGAATAAAAAGAAACTGAATGGAGCTAAGAATAGGCAAAATCCTAGAGGAAAACCTGGTTCAGTCTGCTTTCCACCAGACACTGAGAGATGATATCACCTTTTAGCGGGACAATAACCTAAATACAAGGCCAAATCTACAATGGAGTTGCTTACCAAGAAGTCAGTGAATGTTCCAGAGTGCCCGAGTTACAGTTTTGACTTACTGTAAACCTGCTTGAAAATCTATGGGAAGACCTGAAAATGGTTGTGTAGCAATGACCAACAACCAATTTTACAGAGTGTAAAGAATTTTGAAAATAATACATTGGCAAATGTTGCACAATCCAGGTGTGGAAAGCTCTTAGAGATTTACCTGAAAAGACTCACAGCTGGAGTCACTGTTAAAGATGAGTCTAACATGTATTGACTCGGGGGATTAAATAATCAAATGAAGATATATTAGTGTTTAATTGTCAAGAATTATTTACGAACGTTAACATTTTTCTTCCACTTTGACATTACAGATTATTTTGTATCGATCATTGACAAAAGAATGACAATTAAATCCATTTTAATTCCACTTTGTAACACAAAAAAATGGGTGGTAATACTTTCTGAAAGCACTGTATGTTGATGTTTCAAAATGAGAACGGCATTAAAGAGGCCAGCAATCATATCATATCAGTGGTGTCAAGGACGCTCATGCTGTTTTAGATGAATTCAACAAAAGATAATTAGGTTGCAGGAGGAGCCCGTAGAACAATGGGGAACAAAAGAATTACTGTTGTTTGTTGAAAGCTAATTTACCCCAAAATGTTGTTTTACAAATGTACAATCGTTCACATTTGTCAACGCATTCTAATGATGGTTTACTCATGACGCATAATTTGGTTCTAGTGAAAATGGATTGCAATTCATTCCATTAACTTGTTAATGTTTCAGCATCCTTTTCTTTAGGCCTACCCCTCTTCTAGATGGCAGAATCTCTGATATCCTTTCATGTTCACAAACCCTTCAGACTCTGCACTAGTACTATAAAGCCCGGAAACAATACATGGAAGAGTTGACATGAGTGCATASATGGTATATCCCTCAGATAGAGTCAAATTTGCATGGGAATCACTTCAAAAACCTAAAGCCACTCATGGTCACTCATGTACGAATGTGCTCACAGCAGCAGGACATGAGAGCACACACTGCTGGGCTAATGCATGGTAAGGATCTGGCCTTTGGCTGCAGCTGGTTGATTGCATTTCGATGAGAGGAGAGGGCAGCTGGGTTTAGGTTGAGAAAACAGCCTTTTTCCCTGCTGTGATTAAGGGCTAGGCATGGATCAGCCTGATCATCTGAGAAAGCTGCATGAATTTAACTGAAAAGAACCGTCTGACTGGAACTGTATCATATGTTACGCGTAGCTTTTGATTTCTTAGGGTAATCCAACCATTAACCCCAAGATGGTCCAACAAAGAAATAGAGCCAAATGTGTATTCTAGAGACCAATCAATTGGGCTAACCACTGACCCATTTACAATGGTAAAATTGGATTTTTGAAAAAGATGAATGGAGGAGCTTAGCTGCAGGATCTCAATATTTGGTCCTACGTGATCAACATTTTCAGAAAACCTTCTTTATCCTCACAGACTGAAGAGCAGCTGTGTCGATAAACTGTTGTGGAACTTTGTTGGATACGACTTATAAAAGAGGAAAAGTAAAAACACAAAGTACTGCAGAATGTATACTGCGAAGCCTTAAATCGAAAGAATAGGGCGAAAAGTAAAATCTTAGCCAAAGCATAGACATACCACAGTGCGTATTTGTTCTGTCTCAGAGTTATTAGAGCGTAGCTGATAACAGGGGCACGCAGTGTATTTCTCTGAGTGTGATAACCAGCCACAAGGCTGAGGCATCCTCTCACCTGGGCTCCAGATCAGGAATTAGCATGATTGCATCTGCTGTCTCTGTCCCCTGGTGATGTGATGTCAGTTGTTGCAGTGCATAATGGAAGACTCCGGTGGAGAGGGAGAGAACACATTATGCCACACGCCCTACGGGACCAATCAGACAAATATAGCTTTGATGTGGGATTACAAGCCAGAGGTACATCACATAGATGTTTTGCCATCTTTTCTTAAATTGCTTACATAATATGATTATTTTGTTGAAAGATCAGGATCCTCCTATAAGCCTTCTTGTATTAAATATGGATTATAGCTAGTAAGGTGAATTGACCTTACTTGCAAATCCTTAAAATTGTGCATGCCGAAAAGGTATAGAAGTATTGCATTACAAAGCGTACCTAGCCTGTAATTAAATTGTTTCTGTCTATGTAACTATCTTTTGTATCATCAATAGGAAAATTCCAAGCATTGTGAATAGGGTAAAGCAGGGGTAGGCCACTAGATTCAGCCACGGGCTGCTTTTTGTCAGATCAGGTGGTCGGGAGGCTGGAACATAGTTATAAGATGCTTTGTATGCTGTAAATCGACCACAACTAAGCCTAAGAGCCACAACTAAGAGATTGTATTTGAAAATAACAATCATTGTATTACACTGAGACACGATCACATGTGTCTCTTGGGAACAGATTGCATATATTAAACACATTTTTTGTTGAACTCCTGGTGATTTTACAGTCCAAAATTAATTAAATGGATTTTATTACTCATCACTCTACACACAATACCCCATAATGACAAAGCAAAAAAAATGTTTTTCTAAAATCTAGCAAATGTATACCTTATTTACAAAAGTAATTAGACCCTTCGCTATTAGACTCAAAGTTGAGCTCAGGTGAATCCTGTTTCCATTGATCATCCTTGAGATGTTTCTAAAGCTTGATTGGAGTCCACCTATGGTAAATTCAATTGATTGGACATGATTTGGAAAGGCACACACCTGTCAATATAAGGTCCCACAGCTCACAGTGCATGTCAGAGAAAAAAACAAACCATGAGGTCGAAGGAATTGTCTGTAGAGCTCCGAGACAGGATTATGTCGAGGCACAGATCTGGGGAAGGGTACCAAAACACTTTTGCAGTATTGAAGGTCCCCAAGAACACAGTGGCCTCCATCATTCTTAAGTGGAAGAAGTTTGGAACCACCAAGACTCTTCCTAGAGCTGACTGCCCTGCCAAATTGAGCAATCGGGGAAGAAGGGCCTTGGTCAGGGAGGTGACCAAGAACCAGATGGTCACTCTGACATAGCTCCAGAGTTCCTCTGTGGAGATGGCAAAACCTTCCAGAAAGACAGCCATCTCTGCAGCACTCCACCAATCAGGCCTTTATGGTAAAGTGCCCAGATGGAAGCCACTCCTCAGCAAAAGGCACATAACAGCCCGCTTGGAGTTTGCCAAAAGGCACCTAAAGAACTCTCAGACCATGAGAAACAAGATTCTCTTCTCTGATGAAACCAAGATTGAACTCCTTGGCCTGAATGCCAAGTGTCACATCTGGAGGAAACCTGGTACCATCCCTACGGTGAAGCATGGTGGTGGCAGCATCATGCTGTGGGGATGTTTTTCAGCGGTAAGGACTGGGAGACTAGTCAGCATCAAGGGAAAGATGAACCGAGTAAAGTACAGAGAGATCCTTGATGAAAACCTGCTCCAGAGTGCTCAGGACCTCAGACTGGGGCAAAGGTTCAACTTCCAACAGAACAACGACCCTAAGCACCCAGCCAAGACTACGCAGGAGTGGCTTCAGGACAAGTCTCTGAATGTCCTTGAGTGGCCCAACCAGAGCCCGGACTTGAACCCGATCGATCATCTCTGGAGAGACCTGAAAATAGCTGTGCAGCGACGCTACCCATCCAATCTGACAGAGCTTGAGAGGATCTGCAGAGAAGAGATGAGAGAAACTCCCCAAATACAGGTGTGCCAGGATTGTAGCGTCATACCCAAAAAGACTTGAGTCTGTAATCACTGCCAAAGGTGCTTCAACAAAGTACTGAGTAAAGGGTCTGAATACTCATGTAAATGTGATATTTTTCTAAAAGCATTTTTTTGCTTTGTCATTATGGGGTATAGTGTGTAGATTGATGAGGATTATTTWTTTTTTTAATAAGACTGTAGCGTAACAAAATGTGGAAAAAGTCAACAGGTCTGAATACTTTCCAAATGCACTGTATATCTTTTTTTAACAAAAAAAATTGGTTGGCCAAAACCTGTGGGCCTCCTGTAYTCAAACCCGTGGTGTAAAGCATTTAATTAATGGTGTCTCTGCTTTAAACTGATTTTTTTTAAACGATTGCGTCAAAGAAAAGAAAATGCTCGACTTCAGCACTGATGAACTACTTTTTCCTGTATTTGTATGTGACATCATCCTTGGAGGCAGTGGGCATGACAGTGCAACCCAGTGCGCCTGTAAATCTCTCTCAGAAATATGGCTTTCCAACTGAAGGACAGGGGTGATTGGAAGACATGATGCGAGAAGTCCACAAGTACACTGTGGACTAAAGTGGGGGAAAAAGGTGTGTGGGTCTGAAGCATGACACTCGGCATGACACTCGGCATGACGCCAGCTTTCATGACAGTGACCCTCTAAATTATAGAGCCAACGCTTCTGGAAGCGGAGAGGGGCCTGGTGGTGGGAATGAAAAAAAAACACAATTGTCTAATTCTATGTGTCAGACAGACACCCATGGCTGTGGTTCTGCTGTCACTGTGAGCAGCAGAGGGACAGGGTGTTCATTGCCCTGTGGGGGCCTGCTATAGTGTCACAGACAGTGATGCGCATTACCCACACACCCATGACTAGGATGAGACACCTCCTCGTGCTCAGGTGTGGGAGCCTACCTCTCAATTAACAAGAGACTATAATTTGGAGGATGTGTCACTCTTCCATCAGGGAGCCTGGCCCTTGGAGCACACCTGCAGCAGAATTAATGCAAGTTCATGCACGCTTCAGGTTTCTATGGCTCTCATTAGAATTGCCAGGGACCTCAAGATACAATATTATCATGATACTTAGGTGCTGATATGACAACGCTAGTATTTTCATGATTCTCTCCATTCTATATGTATTGCAATTCAATACTGTGATTTTATTCTGTCTTGAAGTTCCAACCATATTGTTGACTTAAATGTACAAACCATTAGGAACACATGCTCTTTCCATGATATAGATTGATCAGGTGAATCCAGGTGAAAGCCATGCTCCCTTATTGATGTCACCTGTTAAATCCACTTCAATTGTGTAGATAAAGGGGAGAAGACAGGTTAAAGAAGAATGTTTAAGCCTTGAGACAACTGAGACATGGATTGTGAATGTGTGCCATTCAGAGGGTGAATGGGCAAGACAAAAGTGCCTTTGAACAGGGTATGGTAGTAGGTGTCAAGAATGGTAACTCTGTTGGGTTTTTCACGCTCAACAGTTTCCTGTGTGCATCAAGTATGGTCCACCACCCAAAGGACATCAGCCAACTTGACACAACTTTGGGAAGCATTGGATTCAACATGGGCCAGCATCCCTGTAGAGTCCATGCCCCTTTATGAATTGAGGCTGTTTTGAGAGCAAAAGGGGGTGCAAGTCAATATTAGGAAAGAGCTCCTAATGTTCTGTACACTCAATGTATGCATGCTGCAGAAAGAAAAGAAAGTCATGGAAGTAAAAGTGCTGAAATTATGTTGGCTTACTATTTGAAAAGAAAATGGAGAGCAAGCTATAGGAAGAAAAACACCAGAGTTTTTGGTGCAGGTACAGCCGACCCAATGCTAGTTAACGCTACCTAGACAATCTAAAATCGATACTTGGAGTCACATTATGGATATAATATTTTCCTAAATAATATTGTGATATGTAACTGTATTGACTTTTCCCACCATCACTAGCTCATGACAATCTATTATAATTTCCCTTCTTCTTCGGATCACTAGTGAGGATTCTTGATAGATCTGGGTATTTTTTTGTCTGAGGGTCACAACTCTCACCTGTGAACTAAGAAACKTTCCCACTCATTGTCAGGGACGTACTTGGTTCTGTCCAATTAATTCAGAAACACATTAAAAAGGCAGAATTATAGGCCTTCAGGTTCACAACCTGCGCATTTACATGTGTGTACTGTAAATGTAAATCACATATTTTGGTAACATAGTCATTCTGAAGGGATTGTTGAGCATATTGCATGAATCATAAATGGGAAATGCTAATTCTGTTTACATTAATAATGGTCAGATTTATGAAGTGCACTATGACTGAAGAAATATTATTCTAAATACAAGAGGTTTCGACAGAAATGTTCAGCATGCCCTTCTTGCACAGGTAAACTGAGTCAGTAAGACAATAATTGCATGTCTTTCAGTCCTTTGTAACAGCGATATGACAGTTTCTTGGACCTAACCTTGTGACTGTCAGATGTCGTCATGTCAAGAGACATTGCCTTACTTTGACAAAAGCACTGGTAAGCATTTCAACACTAACAAACCAAAGTACTGTACAAAACAGCAACGACACAAGTTCCAAACACATACAGRGCATTTGGAAAGTATTCAGACCCCTTTACTTTTTCCACATTTTGTTACAGATACTGCCTTATTCTAAAGTGGATTAAATGATTCCCCCCRCTCATCAATATACACACAATACCCCATATTGACAAAGTGAGAACAGGTTTTAAGAATTTTGCAAATGTATTAAAAATCTTATTTAAAAAAAACGTATTTACATAAGAATTCAGACCCTTTGCCATGAGACTCAAAGTTAAGCTCATACGCATCCTTTTTCCATTGATCATCCTTGAGATGTTTTGACAACTTGATTGGAGTCTACCTGTGGTAAATGTAATTGATTGGACATGATTTGGAAAGGCACACACCTGTCTATATAAGGTCCCACAGTTGACAGTGCATGTCAGAGAAAAAACCAAGCCATGAGGTCGAAGGAATTGTCTGTAGAGCTACGAGACAGGATTGTGTCGAGGCACAGATCTGGGGAAGGGTACCAACATTTTTTTGCAGCATTGACGGTCCCCAAGAACACAGTGGCCTCCATCATTCTTAAATTGAAGAAGTTTGGAATCACCAAGACTCTTCCTAGAGCTGGCCGACCCAACCAAACTGAGGAATTAGGGGAGAAGTGTCTTGGTCAGGGAGGTGACCAAGAACCCGATGGTTACTCTGACATAGCTCCAGAGTTCCTCTGTGCAGATGGGAGAACCTTCCAGAAGGACAACCATCTCTGGAGCACTCCACCAATCAGGCCTTTATGGTAGAGCGGCCAGATGGAAGCCACTCCTCAGTAAAAGGCACATGACAGCCTGCTTGGAGTTTGCCAAAAGGTACGTAAAGGAATCTCAGACCATGAGAACCAAGATTCTCTGGTCTGATGAAACCAAGATTGAACTCTTTGGCCTGAATGCCAAGCATCACGTCTGGAGGAAACCTGGCACCATCCCTATGGTGAAGCATGGTGGTGGCAGCATCATGCTGTGGGGATGTTTTTCAGCGGCATGGACTGGGAAACTAATCAGGATAGAGGGAAAGATGAACGGAGCAAAGTACAGAGGTACAGAGGTCCAGAGCGCTCAGGACCTTAGATTGGGGCAAAGGTTCWCCTTCCAACAGGACAAGAACCCTAAGAACCCAGCCAAGACTATGCAGGAGTAGCTTCGGGACAAGTCTCTGAATGTCCTTGAGTGGCCCAGCCATTGCCCGGACTTGAACCCGAACCTGAAAATAGCTGAACAACCTGACAGAGCTAGAGAGAAGAAACTCCCCAAATACAGGGGTGCCAAGATTGTAGCGTCATACCCAAGAGTCTAGGCAGTAATCGCTGCCAAAGGTGATTCAATAAAGTACTGAGTAAAGCGTCTGCATACTTATGTAAATGTGACATTATTATTTATTTTATTTTATACATTTGCACACAAAAAAAAKAACMTGTTTTTGCTTCGTCATTATGGGGTATTGTGTGTAGAATGGGGGGGGGGGGGGGGYSGACGACAATTGAATCAATTTTAGAATAAGGCAGTAACGTCACAAAATGTGGAAAAGTCTAGGGATCTGAATAATTTCTGAATGCAGTGTAAATATCACATAATATGACGGCTAAGCCCTATAGATAAAAAAGCATAAACATGCTAAACACAGTTGAAGTCAGAAGTTTACATACACTTAGGTTGGAGTCAATAATTAAAACTCATTTTTCAACCACTCCACAAATTTGTTGTTAACTGTAGTTTTGGCAAGTCGGTTAGGACATCTACAGTGTGCATGACACAAGTAATTTTTCAAATCAACAATTGTTTACAGACAGATTATTTCACTGTATCACAATTCCAGTGGGTCAGAAGTTGACATACACTAAGTTGACTCTGGAAAATTCCAGAAAAGGATATCACAGCTTTAGAAGCTTCTGATCATTTGAGTCAATTGGAGGTGTACCTGTGGATGTATTTTGAGGCCTACCTTCAAACTCAGTGCCTCTTTGCTTGACATCATGGGAAAATCAAAAGAAATCAGCCAATACCACAGAATAAAAGTGTAGTCTGGTTCATCCTTGGGAGCAATTTCCAAACGCCTGAAGGTACCACGTTCATCTGTACACACAATAGTATGCAAGTATAAACACCATGGGACCACACAGCCGTCATAACGCTCAGGAAGGAGATGCGTTCTGTTTCCTAGAGATAAACGTACTTTGGTGCAAAAAGTGCAAATCAATCCCAGAACAACAGCAAAGGACGTTGTGAATATGCTGGAGGAAACAGGTACAACAGTATCTATATCCAGAGTAAAACGAGTCTTATATCGACATAACCTAAAAGGCCGCTCAGCAAGGAAGAAGCCACTGCTCCAAAACTGCCATAAAAAAAGCCAGACTATGGTTTGCAACTGCACATGAAGACAAAGATTGTACTTTTTGTCCTTCTAGTCTGATGAAACAAAKATAGAACTGTTTGCCATAATGACCATTACGTTTGAAGGAAAAAGGGGGACGCTTGCAAGCTGAAGAACACCATCCCAACCATGAAGTATGGGGTGGCAGCATCATGTTGTGGGGGTGCTTTGCTGCAGGAGGGACTGGTGCACTTCACAAAATAGATGGCATCATGAGGGAGGGAAATTATGTGGATATATTGAAGCAACATCTCAAGACATCAGTCCGGAAGTTAAAGCTTGGTCGCAAATGGGTATTACAAATGGACAATGACCCCAAGGAGACTTCCAAAGTTGTTGCAAAATGGCTTTAGGACAACAAAGTCAAGGTATTGGAGTGGCCATCACAAAGCCCTGACCTCAACCCTATAGAAAATGTGTGGGCAGAACTGAGAAAGCGTGTGAGAGCAAGGAGGCCTACAAACATGACTCAATTACACCAGCTTTGTCAGGAGGAATGGGCCAAAATTCACCCAACTTATTGTGGGAAGCTTGTGGAAGGCTACCTGAAACATTTGACCCAAGTTAAACAATTTAAAGGCAATGCTACCAAATACTAATTGAGTGTATGTAAACTTCTGACCCACTGGGAATGTGATGAAAGAAATAAAAGCTGAAATAAATCATTCTCTCCACTATTATTCTGACATTTCACATTCTCAAAATAAAGTGGTGATCCTAACTGACCTAAGACAGGGAATTTTTACTAGGATTAAATGTCAGGAATTGTGAAAAACTGAGTTTAAATGTATTTGGCTAAGGTGTATGCAAACTTCAGACTTCAACTGTACATAGAAAGGACTTACTCTGAGGCCCTCTGTCTGCAACGTTATTCTTACTTGCTATGTGGGAGCTGGTCCCAAGTACCCATTTTTCAGACTCTGATCTCTGTAAACAAGAAATTGTCAATGGAATCCCATAATTAATTCATGGAAAATGATAAAATGTAGATTATGAACTTTCCATAAAGCCGCAGACTTTGATGTTGAATTTCATGACAGTAATGCCAAAAGGTGGCACCATTGGGGTTACTTACACAATTTCAGCCTCCAGTGGGAACCAGCGTGGAGGATTCTTTAAACAATAAAGCAATGGAGACCACCAACTGTTAAGAATAAACAGGCAATTAAAAAACCACAAATGTTTAAATACCAGGTTCTGCTACAGGGTGAACCTGAAAATTGCTTTGGGATGAGTTGCTGTTCAACCCCCCCAGGAGAATCTCACTGCAGTCTCATCTCATGTTACCACATGCTGGGCTGGGAAAGCAGACACGCTCAACCACACTATGAAGGCAAATAGGCAAACTGATAAAAACTAATTTACCCTCAGTGACTTTCACCACACTTACCACACTGACTGTCTTAAAACAACTTTCTTTGTTGTTTCTCCATATGCTCAAACATCACAAGGTGGCGGACTGAGAACAATATGGTTTTCCATGCTTTGAATAGGAAGAGAAATACAAAGCTGCGGAAATAATGACCTGCCATTGAAAGGGTCAATGCTTGGCTGCACAGAGAGATGGGAAGGATAAACAGTCCAATAACAAATTGGCCTGTGTCATAGTGCGGGGCAGCTGGGCTCTCACCTTTCAATCTCAGGGGGTGTAGATCACTCTCTGCAGTTGGGGCACAGGTAGAGCATGAGGGGAATGTTAAAAATGACAAAGGCCCGCCGGTGACCCTCCAGCAGCTGTTACACTCCACTTAAAAGCAGAGAGAGAGAGGGAGAGAGAGAGAGAGAGAGAGAGAGAGAGACCAGGCGACATACTGAGGAGGGATGGAGCGGGAGAGATAAAGAGAACAGGGATGTATGAAAAGATAGAGGTACTGTAGAGACAGACAGAAAAAAACATTGATCCACTTTCCATTTAGATGAGATGAATTGTCAGTCTGCTATTTCTAACTTTTGTCAGTCCTGTAATTGAATGATAAGATCATCAAGGTGACATGAGGTCCCATGTCTGTGTGCATTCTGCGTTGTCATCAGTGTGTCCTCCTCCCAGAGTGCTAAGAACCTTGGCGTGATCCTGGACAACACCCTGTCGTTCTCAACTAACATCAAGGCGGTGACCCGTTCCTGTAGGTTCATGCTCTACAACATTCGCAGAGTACGACCCTGCCTCACGCAGGAAGCGGCGCAGGTCCTAATCCAGGCACTTGTCATCTCCCGTCTGGATTACTGCAACTCGCTGTTGGCTGGGCTCCCTGCCTGTGCCATTAAACCCCTACAACTCATCCAGAACGCCGCAGCCCGTCTGGTGTTCAACTTTCCCAAGTTCTCTCACGTCACCCCGCTCCTCCGCTCTCTCCACTGGCTTCCAGTTGAAGCTCGCATCCGTTACAAGACCATGGTGCTTGCCTACGGAGCTGTGAGGGGAACGGCACCTCCGTACCTTCAGGCTCTGATCAGGCCCTACACCCAAACAAGGGCACTGCGTTCATCCACCTCTGGCCTGCTCGCCTCCCTACCTCTGAGGAAGTACAGTTCCCGCTCAGCCCAGTCAAAACTGTTCGCTGCTCTGGCACCCCAATGGTGGAACAAACTCCCTCACGACGCCAGGTCAGCGGAGTCAATCACCACCTTCCGGAGACACCTGAAACCCCACCTCTTTAAGGAATACCTAGGATAGGATAAAGTAATCCTTCTAACCCCCCCCCCTTAAAAGAGTTAGATGCACTATTGTAAAGTGGTTGTTCCACTGGATATCATAAGGTGAATGCACCAATTTGTAAGTCGCTCTGGATAAGAGCGTCTGCTAAATGACTTAAATGTAATAAATGTAATGTAATGTCTTGTCAGTATTAGCTCTCCCTAAACCTGTTGAGGGGCTAGAAGGTGATGCAATGCTGAATATTTAATCAGGGGAAGGACTGTGGCCTTAATCTTACCTTTACCTTTTTTTCAATGTCCACCATTAGCATTTCATATTATTCTGTACAAAAATCAGAGACACTCCATTTAGTATGATATGTTACATTTCGTATGGTATGTATTCATTTGTGGATGTCCATCACCCATTTTGTATTATATGTTACGAATTTGGAAAACATACTGTATGTTACGAATTTGCAAAACGTAGGATATCTTAAAAACTCTAGCTAAGTGGCTAGGTGGTTAATGCTAGCTAGCTGGCTAATGTTAGCTAGACTAGGGGTTAGTGTTAAGATTAGGAATTAGTTTAAAGGGTTAAGGGACGGGTTAGCTAAAAGGGTTACGGTTAGGGGAAGGGTTAGCTAACATGCTAAGTAGTTGCAAAGTTGTAAGTAGTTGAAATGTAGCTAATTAGCTAAAATGCTAAAGCTGTCCGTGATGAGATTTGACCTCGCAACCTTTGGGTTGTTAGACTTTTTCGTTATACGCCCACCCTACTTTATTTTTTACCTTAAGTAACCATACCAAGTGTAACATATGATACAGTACTAATTTGAGTGAACAAGGTTTACGTGTACTATGTTATGTCTAGTCTGTGAGACCAGGCTGGCTACCCTGATACTGCAGAGGATCTTCTGTCAGACATCTGATCTCATCTCTTCTCTTTGGGGCCGAGCCTGGCTCCCCATGGGTGAGCTGTGAAACTCTCTTTTTGACAAGCTACGTTGCAAGAGTTCAGAGTCAAAATTAGGACTATAGAAAATAGTATGGTTTGCGGCAAATGTACAGAGCAGTGAAAGATTTGTAATTGAAATCCCTTGGGGGATGTTATAAGGAGAATAAGACCCACAAGCTAAAGATACTAAAGAATAAACGTGGCCTCCTCTGGTGCTTGACACTTAACATGCTGCATGTTGAACTCAAGCATGGTACTGCAAGCTAGAAGAACCACCTCTATGCAGAGCTGGGGCACTGTTTTATGGAAGGTCCTGACTAGTTTTATATTAGACATTAAGCCAAGGCTATTAGTCATTATTGATCCATAGATTAAAATAATGTGGGCCTACCATGCGGTAAAACAGAAACAATTTAGCATTGCATGTCAAAKCTCTCATGTTGGGTCTCAGGGTGACAAAGACTTAATGCAACTCAAACTCTATTCCCAGCTGTTGTCAAACCACAAAGCCATGTCAAATCCAGTCCCTCAGTCCCAAAGCCTGAATGAGTCCTTCTATCCAGGCCACAGGGTAGTGAGACAAGGCAGCAAGCCGGCACCACATACTATAAAGGGGGGATAAACATGGTCTGTTTTAACACCCATTGGCACTGCATGCTCTCTTAGCCATGATTGCACCCTATTGAATTAGTGGATAATTAAATTCATCCTGTTTAATGATCAGATTGTATAACTCAAGTAAAACAAGAGGGTTCCTGGCCAGTCCTGACAGCCAAGACAAGTTGCTTGAGGATCATTTCCGTGGCAGCTAGACTGCATCAGAGGCCATGTGATGGGATGGGACAGTCTGAAATGGATCTAACCCAATGTGGTGAGAGAGAGCCTGGCCTGCTTGACAGAGTGACATGGAAAGGCTTTTTAGACAGGCAGGGGAGTTGTGTCCCTCAGTGTGCATGGCTGGCCATGCTGAGTGGTTGAGATTGACAGTGATGCATTGGGGACCTCCCGTCTCCACAGTGAGTGAGTGAGGCTGGGGCCAGGGGGCTGGCCAAGCATACAGCGACTCAGCTGTGACTGTCTCTTGGTCATCACGCTGTGGCAATGAACTGCTCTCGGACAGTTAACAAGGCAAGGGGTAAACTTCTTGAACTACCAAACAAAGAAATGAAAAAAGATAACGGGAACAACAGTATGCTCATACATTTCTCTACAATGCAATGGCCCCTACAATTTCCTAACGCTGCTAAATGGATACTTGTGTCCATGAGAAACTTCAATTATAACCACATGAAATGAAATGTCCTAGAGACAATTTCGACATAGATTGCTCCCAAGTGGTTAATCCATTGGCTTCTCATCTCAGTCAGGTGATGACGACACTGCAGTCCAGTCTATTTCACCTGGGGGAACCAMTTCCCAGTCAGAGACATAAAGAGTGTCTTGTTTTGGTGTTTAATGAAGAGAGGGAAGAGAGAGTCAAAAGAGGACAAATGACTCTCCCTTTAAAACACCCTCAGGTGCATGTACTTCCCACCACACAGCTCTATTTGTAGCAAGGCAAATGGACCCAAATTAAAATTCTTCTTGGAGAGTGGTCCCAGACTAACTGGGGTGATCTGTCTGAGCATGCGAGTCGTGAAGCAGACACTGCTGTCCACTGCTTACCAAAGAGTGGAGGTGCCTGGTGCCTGCCCAGATCACTTTTAATGAGGCTGCTGGCCTGCTCTGCCAGACATCAGAGTGGCTGCCCTACATTACCTCACATGCCCTGATCATACTGACACAGCACTGACACTAGTTCTGAACTGACGGGGCTGAAATGCCATTAACCATAATATAATGAACTGAGATGTCTCCCCATCGAGTTTAAATCAGACACAATAAATTTGAAATCTAATCAAATCAACATGTATGGTATCGCAGCGGAATGCTTATGTTTCTAGCTCCAACAGTGCAGTAATAGCAAGCAATACAAAACAATACACACATAATACTAAAAGAAAGCATAGTTCCTCTGTCCAGTGTCTGTGTTCTTTTGCCCATCTTAATAAWWYWWWTTCCTGGCCAGTCTGAGATATGGCTTTTTCTTTGCAACTCTGCCTAGAAGGCCAGCATCCCGGAGTCGCCTCTTCACTGTCGACGTTGAGACTGGTGTTTTGCGTGTACTATTTTATGAAGCTGCCAGTTGAGGACTTGTGAGGCGTCTGTTTCTCAAACTAGACAATCWAATGTACTTGTCRTCTTGCTCAGTTGTGCACCGGGGCCTCCCACTACTCTTCCTTTTCTGGTTAGAGCCAGTTTACGCTGTTCTGTGAAGGGAGTAGAACACAGTTTTGTACAAGATCTTCAGTTTCTTGGCAATTTCTCACATGGAATAGCCTTCATTTCCCAGAACAAGAATAGACTGACGAGTTTCAMWAGAAAGMTCTTTGTTTCTGGCCATTTWGYGCCTGTAATCYTACCCACAAATGCTGATGCTCCAGATATTCAACTAGTCTAAAGAAGGCCAGTATTATTGCTTCTTTAATCAGAACGACAGTTTTCAGCTGTGCTAACATAATTGCAAAAGGGTTTTCTAATGATCAATTAGCCTCTTAAAATGATAAACATGGATTAGCTAACACAACGTGCCATTGGAACACAGGAGTGGTGGTTGCTGATAATGGGCCTCTGTGCGCCTATGTAGATCAGCCGTTTCCAGCTACAACAGTCATTTACAACAACAAAAAATGTTTTTCTTTCAAAAACAAGGACATTTCTAAGTGACCCCAAACTTTGGAARGGTAGTGTATATATACTAACAGTACCAGTCAAAAGTTTGAACACACATACTCATTCAAGGGCTTTCTTTATTTTTACTATTTTCTACATTGTAGAATAGTGAAGACATCAAAACTATGAAATAACACATATGGAATCATGTTGTAACCAAAAAACTGCTAAACAAATCCAAATATATTTTAGATTTTAGATTCCTCAAAGTAGCCAGCTTTGCACACTATTGGCATTCTCTCATCCAGCTTCATGAGGTAGTCACCTGGAATGCATTTCATATTTACAGGTGTGCCTAGTTAAAAGTACATTTGTGGAATTTCTTTCCTTCTTAATGCATTTGAGACAATCAGTTGTGGTGTGACAAGATAGGGGTGGTATACGGAAGATAGCCCTATCTGGAAAAAGACAGAATCCATATTATGGCAAGAACAGCTCAAATAAGCAAAGAGAAATGACAGTCCATCATTACTTTAAGACATGAAGGTCAGTCAATCTGGGAAATGTAAAGTGCAGTCGCAAAAACCATCAAGTACTAAGACAAAACTGGTTCTCATGAGGACCGCCACAGGAAATGAAGACCCAAAGTTACCTGRGCTCCAGTGGATAAGTTCATTAGAGTTACAGAAAATGCAGCCCAAATAAATGCTTCACAGAGTTCAAGCAACATACATATCTCAACATCAACTGTTCAGAGGAGACTGCGTGAATCAGGCCTTCATGGTTGAATTAATGCAAAGAAACTACTACTAAAGGACACCAATAATAAGAAGATACTTGCTTGGGCCAAGAAACAGGAGCAATGGACATTAGACCGGTGGAAATCTGTCCTTTGGTCTGATCAGTCCAAATTTGAGATTTTTGGTTCCAACCGCTGTGTCTTTGTGACACGAGGGAGAGTAATGGAGTACTGCTTCAGATGACCTGGCCTCCACAATCAGCCGACCTCAACCCAATTGAGATGGTTTGGGATGAGTTGGACCACAGAGTGAAGTAAAAGCAGCCAACAAATGCTCAGCATATGTGGGAACTCCTTCAATACTGTTGGAAAATTATTCCAGGTGAAGCTGGTTGACAGAATGCTAAGCATGTGCAAAGCTGTCATCAAGGCAAAGGGTGACTACTTTGAAGAATCTAAAATATTTTTGGATTTGTTAAACACTTTTTTYGTTCCTACATGATTCCATATGTGTTATTTCATAGTTTTTACTTTTGACTGYCACTGTATATACATATATACACAGTATCCAATGGTGTGTATAGACAGTATGGGCAGTATATTAATAGAAAAGGAGTGTACAGCAGTATTTATAAAGGATGAGCCATGACTAGAATGCAGTATATACAAATAAAGTGGGTAAAACAGTATGTAAACATTATTAAACTGACCAGTGTTCAATGACCATGTACAGTACATAGTAGTGATGCGCGGGTTGACTSACGACCCTCAGTCCCCACGGTTATATCAGCCAGTGGTGGAAAAAGTACCCAATTGCTYTACTTGAGTAAAAGTAAAGCTACCTTAATAGAAAATGACTCAAGTAAAAGTGAAAGTCACCCAGAAAAAWATTACTTGAGTAAAAGTCTAAAACWATTTGGTTTTAAATACACTTAATATCAAAAGMWWATGTAATTGCAAAAATATACTTAAGTATCAAAAATAAATGTATAAATCATTTCAAATTGCTTATATTAAGCAAACCAGACAGCACCATTTTCTTTTTTATTTAATGTACAGATAGCAAGGGTCACACTACAGCATGAAGACAGAATTTACAAGCGAAGCATTTATGTTTAGTGAGTCTGCCAGATCAGAGGCAGGGGACGGCCAGGGATGTTCTCTTGATAAGTGCATGAATTGGACCCTTTTCCTGTCCTGCTAAGCATTCAACAATTAATGAGTACTTTTGGGTGTCAGGAAAAATGTATGAAGTAAAAAGTACATGTATTTATTTAGGAATGTAGTGAAGTAAAAGTAGTCAAATATATATATATTATTTTAGGCTACAGTATTTGTTATTAGTGCATGAGCCTGWACTTTAGGGCTTAAGAGTAAGCGCACCAAATAGCCTACACAGCCACTTGTCAAATAATGCTTTTGGGAATGGGCAGAAAAAGTTTATTTCAATCCACGGAGGCAAAAACGATATTGCCAAAGTTTAATAAAAGAATACAAAGCTGTGAAATGAGAGTTGAAAATAAGGGAGGGCCAGAAAAGTAATGTTTGGAAAATATTTGGTGAAGTGGTAAAGAGAATGATAGCAGTGATGGCTATGTTTTATGTGACGATTGTGAGACGTTATAAAATTAAACAGTCACAAGATGGGACTTCAAATAGGCCTATGGCATGTCAAGGGAACTGTAGCCTACTGTTTAGATYGGTTYAATGGAAACTGAAATCTGGACACTGACTGTAGGTCTATAACCTCTCACATTGCCTTAATATTAACTCCTGTAGAATTAAGCATTTCTTGCAGTAAAATGATACACCAAATGTAGGCAACATTTGGACTTGGGAAAAGGACTGGAGAAATATGATTTCTTTCTTTCTGCATCTTGAGAGAAWMCAATGTTCAGTTAGATACCATCTGTAGAYGTGCTGTCTTCATCATAAAAGCTGATCATATTTCAAGCACAGAAAATATGCATCGAAGCCAAACTGAAATCTTACCAGAAACACATTGGGCTTTTTCACAGCTTTATTTTTCCTTACAACCGGTCAAACTGATGTAATTTGGACATTTTGKATAGAATGTATTTTTATTTCTATTTTTTTGCATTATTGTATTTTCTCCCCAGTACCAAAACGTCTTTGCTCCGCGAAAGGTGACAGAGGTAACTTTACCGATGTCAACTAGATTGAAGCATTCATTATATCGATATATTACCCTATTCTGTTGAGCACGGGTTRACTTAGTCTTCTAGGGCAACATATAACAACAAAAGAAAAGCTACATGTATCAAATTATAGACAAGTTGACTAACAAATAGCCGACCAAAATGTGGGAAATTCTAAACAGAAACATACAGTAAATAAATCACGCAACGACAAAAATCCTGCACCCCCTGTCAAAAKYTTGTTCTGCCGTCTTTGATTGTAGTCTATATCCCATTTTCTATATTTACGGATTAAGGTTGGGTGCGGGCCTCAAATTTTCACTTTATCACATATAGTCGGGTGGTTGCGGATGGGGCAAGCCCACATCATAGCTGAGAGTGGGCGTCAGCTCATTGCTCACTCTGACACACTGGGTTCTGCCTTCAAGGTATGATTTCATCCATTTCAAGGCATCAGGGAAAAGTTGAACTTGGGACAGTTTTTGTGATGAGAACCTCATGGTTAACAGTATCAAAAGTTTTCCGCTTTCCTTAGGTCTAGAAATACAGCTCCAACAAAGCCCCCTTTGTCCATGTTGGACTTTTTCCAGACTTTTTCCATTTTCCAGAAGAAAGCAGTTGGCCGGTTCTGAGTTTAGTGTTTTTCTCTGAAGCCAAACTGCATGGTGCGTAACGTGAAGGGGCTGTTGTTGAGTTGGGCAATCAGTTGCTCTGCTACATACTTTTCAGTAACCTTCGACACCACAGGTAGTATACTAATGGGCCTCTAGTTACTCACTTCAGCAGGGTAACCTGATTTAAAGATGGCCGTTATTATGGCCGACTTCCAGACCCTTGGAAACACCCCCTGAACAATAGATGTGTTGGTGGCCTCAGTAATGGGGCCAATGAGTGACTCTTTGTAGTTTTTAAGAAACGTAGAGTCCAGCCCAAACACATATTTGGCTTTAGAGTTCTTTAGTGAGCTAATCACCTTGTTCACTTCTGACTCAGACACCTCCCTTATGATGAAGACAAGTTTAGTGTTATTCACTTGTGCTAAGCCCAAGAAACCAGTGGAGGGGTTCTGTGTCAGTACCTTGACAGAGTCAACAAAGTAGGAATTGAAGGCTGTTGCTACTTTGACTGCATCCTGTGCTAGACTGTCCTTCACATAGATTTTTTGTCTTTTTGCAGRGTTACTATGGTCTTTCCCTGTTAACTGTTTTAGATTCTCCCAAATCAATTTAGAATTTCCCTTTGCCTCACCAATTATGTTGATAAAAAAGTTTTCCTTGGCCTGTCTGATTTCTTTCATCACCTTTTTTCTAAACATGGGAAACCTACYTTTGTCATGCTCTAATTTGGACTTTAGGGCTGTTTTTAGAGCATGATATCGTTATTTAATCAGTTTCCAGATTTCTCCATTTAGCCAAGGAAGAGTGCTCTTTTGGCCAGGATTTTCTTTAGGAAGCCATTTATTGTAGTCCGGATTGTGGATAGAAAAACCTGCTTCCACATTTGCTTAGGACAAAATATAATTCCAGTTTAATTCCCTTAATTACATTTTCAAAATATTTTATTAACAGAATATTAGAATATTTTATTATTCTGAGCTGATCATGCTTTCTAACAGTAGAGAGGTTAAACCTGGTCAGATTCTGGTCAGACAGCAAAGTAACCATATTGAATGATTTAGTCACTCTCTGTTTTAGAGCAACAAGTCACCCTGGTTGGCCCTTTAACTAGCTGTGTGAGGTCAAAGGTATTAGTGATCTGTTTGAGGGTTTTCCTYCAAGACTTGTSTTCATAATTAATGTTAAAATCTCCCATTAAGATGACCTCTTTCCCAAAATCACGTTCACTAAMCATGTTAATAAATTGATCAAAAACACACTTTTGGTGGAAGGTAGTCTGTACATTCCAATAAGGGTAAAATACATTTGGGGAGACAGTGTAACGTTTCGGCCAATACATTTTAGTTCATTATCACATCAATTTGTTTACATCGGATATGTTCTTTAATGTAAATCATCAGACCCCCTCCTCTTCCTTCATACCTGTCTCTCCTGAAAACATTGTTGCCAGGCATAATCAAAGTAGCAGATGGAGCGTTTTTATGGAGCCATGTCTCTGAAAGGCAGAGGAAGTCAAGGATTGAGTCTGAGAAGATGATGAATTTGATCACTTTTTGGAATGACACTGCAAATGTTCAAGTACCCCCCTAGTAGTCCCAGATGACTCGAGCGTGATTGAAACATTGAAAAAAGTAAAAAAAAAATATATATATAATAATCTGACGGCTGGGTTTAGGCTGTTTTGTTTAGTTTTGATTAGGGTCAGTTTGGTAGTACAGTTAACTATCCCTTGTGCTTGCACTGGATGTGGGGAACTAATTAAAACAGCTTGCGTGCCAGAAGCAGAGTTYGCGATCGCGTATAGTGACTTGTATATGTTTGCAGAGTCAAATTTAAACTATTAGCCGGGTGAATCGAGAGAAATCAAGAGACCATAGAACTCACCCACTTKCGCGGTGGCGATGATTTGAGGACGCGGACATTCACTGCTTTCCACTCAGTGAATATTGCTGACTCGGTGGTGTTAGGCCCAGGCTGGAGGTGCACATCCCCGGATAGCAGGAGGGTAGTGAACAGGTAGTTTAGCAGTTTTGAAAGATATTGGACTTATGTTTTTTTATTCCTAAGCGATTCAGTCGAATAGGGAGCGAGGTAGACGTGGCCATTATTCAGAATATTATGGTATGCTGTGTACAGTCCGCTCCCGAGGAACAGTGAACCAATGTGTTTATCTGGGMTGTTGGTATTCCCTGACAGTAGATTGCATGTGCCATCCCAGCAAGGACGCATTGAGATTATCAGTAGGGCAGCCACATATCTGACAATCATAGCAATGTACTGGAGATAAAARGGCATATTGCTCTTTACATCTTTCCAAGGGTTACTTATCTGGGGTCGGCGTACACCTGATGTTTTTGATAAAATAACAGCATCTGGAGGAGAAGCAGCACTTGCGACACCACCCTCCATTCAGTCTGTCATTGTGATGATGGTCATCCTCTGTAATTTGGCCTTCACATGACACTTTACTTGGCATGTAGGTTTCTCACTTATGGGTGGCACAAATTCCCCAGTATGGAGGAGGGGAATAGGCAGGGTATATGCAAATTAWATACTGTAGRATATACAGGGTTGGGTAGGTTACMTTCTAAGTGTAATCGTTACAGTTACTAGTTACCTGACCAAAATTATAATRAGTAARGTAACTTTTGGATTACCCAAACTCAGTAATGTAATCTTATTACATTCWGTTACATTTAGATTACTTTCCCATTAAGAGGCATTAGAAGAAGACAAAAATGTATGTTACCAATTGAACAACATCCATTGCAGGACAAATCAATGTTAAAGTTGACATAGCTTGCCATATGGATGTTACATTTTACTTTATGGGTTAGTTATGTAGGCMTTTTCTAACCCATTGCTTTCTACTACATATAATAATARGATTAAATTATATCMTTACATTAAAAAACAAAGTCTATCAGAATTTCAGSCATTCCAATAAATGTTATACCCCTTGATCTTCAAGAATAGGACTTGGAAATATGGAAGTATAGATTAGACAAATTGTTTTACCAGAGCATCACCCCAAAACTAAGGACTTATTAGCCAGCCCTACTCTGTTGTTTATGATTTTGTTGTCATGGAGGACTGATTGGGCTCATTGATTCGATTTGAAAAATAAATGCTGCGCTCATGGAATAGCATGCTTTGAGCACTACTTAAAAGTGCTGTTTACATGTGAAAAATGAATGCAATACTTTGCCTTTGCTATAGGCCTATTGTTTACCTCTTTGTTGGTGACACTTTGTTTAAAGGGCAAATCTACAGATGAAACAATAACAAAACGGTTGCCCTGCCTCTGTTTTGGTAAAAAGCTGAGTGATGGGCCTGGAGAAATGTAACCCCTCTCAGATTAATAGGCAGAGCTATGGATGCAGTGACTGACCCTCCATGATATCAAGATTATTATTTTAACCATGTTATGAATCTATACAGTGTTTGTTTACATTTACAATGTTTACAAATATTGGAGTAAAACAAGCTTATATTTTGGGTTCTCATGGAGTGTGACAGTTGAACTAGGCTCATGAGGCATTCATAAGTTATATTCTTAAATAATCAATGGATATACATTACCAGTCAAAAGCTTGGACATACTCAGCCCAGGGTTTTTCTTTATTTTTAATATTTTCTACATTCTAGAATAATAGTGAAGACATCAAAACGATGAAATAGCAGATATGGAATCATGTAGCAACCAAAAAAGTTTTAAACAAATCAACCCAAAAAGGTAATTTGTGGAATTTGTTTCCTTTTGAATGCGTTTGAGATGTGATGGTGTGGGGGTGCTTTGCTGGTGACACTGTCTATGATTTATTTAGAATTCAAGGCACACTTAACCAGCCTGGCTACCACAGCATTCTGCAGCGATACGCCATCCCAACTGGTTTGTGCTTAGTGGGACTATCACTTGTTTTTCAACAGAACAATGACCCAACACACCTCCAGGCTGTGTAAGGGCTATTTGACCAAGAAGGAGAGTGATGCATCAGATGACCTGGCCTACACCCGACCTCAACACAATTGATGCTGGCCTTCTAGGCAGAGTTCCTCTGTCCAGTGTGTGTGTGTTCTTTTGCCCATTTTAATCTTTTCTTTTTATTGGCCAGTCTGAGATATGGCTTTTTCTTTGCAACTCTGCCTAGAAGGCCAGCATCCCGGAGTAGCCTCTTCACTGTTGACGTTGAGACTGGTCTTTTGCGGGTACTATTTAATGAAGCTGCCAGTTGAGGACTTGTGAGGCGTCTGTTTCTCAAACTAGACAATCTAATGTACTTGTCCTCTTGCTCAGTTGTGCACCGCGGCCTCCCACTCCTCTTTCTATCTGGTTAGAGCCAGTTTATGCTGTTCTGTGAAGAGAGTGTACCAGCGTTGTACGAGATCTTCAGTTTCTTGGCAATTTCTCGCATGGAATAGCCTTCATTTCTCAGAACAAGATAGACTGACGAGTTTCATTAGAAAGTTCTTCGTTTCTGGCCATTTTGAGCCTGTAATCGAACCCACAAATGCTGGTGCTCCAGATACTCAACTAGTCTAAAGAAGGACAGTTTTATTGCTTCTTTAATCAGAACAACTGTTTTCAGCTGTGCTAACATAATTGCAAAGGATTTTCTAATGATCAATTAGCCTTTTAAAATTATAAATTTGGATTAGCTAACACAACGTTCCATTGGAACATGGGAGTGATGGTTGCTGATAATGGGTCTCTGTATGCCTCTGAAGATATACATAAATATATCAGCCGTTTACAGCTACAATAGTCATTTACAACATTAACAATGTCTACGCTGTATTTCTGATCAATTTGATGTTATTTTATTGGAAAAAAAATTGCTTTTCTTTCAAAACAAGGACATTTCTAAGTGACCCCAAACTTTGGAATGGTATTGTATGTGTATATATACAGTTGAAGTCGAAAGTTTACATACACCTTAGCCAAATAAATTTAACTCAGTTTTTCACAATTCCTAACATTTAATCCTAGTAAAAATTCCCTGTTTTAGGTCAGTTAGGGTCACACTTTATTTTGAGAATATGAAATGTCAGAATAATAGTAGAGATTTATTTCAGTTTTATTTCTTTCATCACATTCCCAGTGGGTCAGAAGTTTACATACACTCAATTAGTATTTGGTAGCATTGCCTTTAAATTATTTAACTTGGGTCAACTTTTCAGGTAGCCTTCCACAAGCTTCCCACAATAAGTTGGGTGAATTTTGTCCCATTCCTCCCGACACAGCTGGTGTAATTGAGTCATGTTTGTAGGCCTCCTTGCTCTCACACGCTTTCTCAGTTCTGCCCACAAATTTTTATAGGATTGAGGTCAGGGCTTTGTGATGTCCACTCCAATACCTTGACTTTGTTGTCCTAAAGCCATTTTGCAACAACTTTGGAAGTCTCCTTGGGGTCATTGTCCATTTCGAATACCCATTTGCGACCAAGCTTTAACTTCCTGACTGATGTCTTGAGATGTTGCTTCAATATATCCCATAATTTTCCTTCCTCATGATGCTGTCTATTTTGTGAAGTGCACCAGTCCCTCCTGCAGCAAAGCACCCCCACAACATGATGCTGCCACCCCTGTGCTTCATGGTTGGGATGGTGTTCTTCGGCTTGCAAGCCTCCCCCTTTTTCCTCCAAACATAACGATGATCATTATGGCCAACAGTTCTATTTTTGTTTCACCAGACCAGAGGACATTTCTCCAAAAAGTACAATCTTTGTCCCCATGTGCAGTTGCAAACCATGTCTGGCTTTTTTATACATATTTTGGAGCAGTGGCTTCTTCTTTGCTGACAGCCTTTCAGGTTATGTCGATATAGGAGTCGTTTTACTGTGGATATGATACTGTCGTACCTGTGTCCTCCAGCATCTTCACAACGTCCTTTGCTGTTGTTCTGGGATTGATTTGCACTTTTCGCACCAAAGTACGTTCATCTCTGGAGACAGAACGCGTCTCCATCCTGAGTGGTTTGACGGCTGCGTGGTCCCATGGTGTTTATACTTGCGTATTATTGTTTGTACAGATGAACGTGGTACCTTCAGGCATTTGGAAATTGCTCCCAATGATGAACCAGACTTGTGGAGGTTTACAATTTTTTCTTAGGTCTTGGCTGATTTCTTTTGATTTTCCCATTATGTCAAGCACAGGCACTGAGTTTGAAGTTAGGCCTTGAAATACATCACAGGTACACTTCCAATTGACTCAAATTATGTCAATTAGCCTATCAGAAGCTTCTAGAGCCATGACAAAATTTTCTGGAATTTTCTAAGCTGTTTAAAGGCACAGTCAACTTAGTGTATGTAAACTTCTGACCCACTGGATTTGTGATACAGTGAATTCTAAGTGAAATAATCTGTCTGTAAAGAATTGTTGGAAAAATTACCTGTGTCATACACAAAGTAGATGTCTTATCCGACTTGCCAAAACTATAGTTTGTTAACAAGAAATTTGTGGAGTAGTTGCAAAACGAGTTTTAATGACTCCAACCTAAGTGTTTGTAAACGTTCGACTTCAACTATATATACAGTGGGGAGAACAAGTATTTGATACACTGCCGATTTTGCAGGTTTTCCAACTTACAAGCATGTAGAGGTCTGTCATTTTTATCATAGGTACACTTCAACTGTGAGAGACGGAATCTAAAACAAAAATCCAGAAAATCACATTGTATGATTTTTAAGTAATTCATTTGCATTTTATTGCATGACATAAGTATTTGATCACCTACCAACCAGTAAGAATTCCGGCTCTCACAGACCTGTTAGTTTTTCTTTAAGAAGCCCTCCTGTTCTCACTCATTACCTGTATTAACTGCACCTGTTTGAACTCGTTACCTGTATAAAAGACACCTGTCCACACACTCAATCAAACAGACTCCAACCTCTCCACAATGGCCAAGACCAGAGAGCTGTGTAAGGACATCAGGGATAAAATTGTAGACCTGCACAAGGCTGGGATGGGCTACAGGACAATAGGCAAGCAGCTTGGTGAGAAGGCAACAACTGTTGGCGCAATTATTAGAAATGGGAGAAGTTCAAGATGACGGTCAATCACCCTCGGTCTGGGGCTCCATGCAAGATCATGAGGAAGGTGGGGATCAGCCCAGAACTACACGGCAGGACCTGGTCAATGACCTGAAGAGAGCTGGGACCACAGTCTCAAAGAAAACCATTAGTAACACACTACGCCGTCATGGATTAAAATCCTGCAGCGCACGCAAGGTCCCCCTGCTCAAGCCAGCGCATGTCCAGGCCCGTCTTGAAGTTTGCCAATGACCATCTGGATGATCCAGAGGAGGAATGGGAGAAGGTCATGTGGTCTGATGAGACAAAAATAGAGCTTTTTGGTCTAAACTCGACTCGCCGTGTTTGGAGGAAGAAGAAGGATGAGTACAACCTCAAGAACACCATCCCAGCCGTGAAGCATGGAGGTGGAAACATCATTCTTTGGGGATGCTTTTCTGCAAAGGGGACAGGACGACTGCACCGTATTGAGGGMAGGATGGATGGGGCCATGTATCGCTGGGTCTTCCAACATGACAACGACCCGAAACACACAGCCAGGGCAACTAAGGAGTGGCTCCATAAGAAGCATCTCAAGGTCCTGGGGTGGCCTAGCCAGTCTCCAGACCTGAACCCAATAGAAAATCTTTGGAGGGAGCTGAAAGTCCGTATTGCCCAGCGACAGTCCCGAAACCTGAAGGATCTGGAGAAGGTCTGTATGGAAGAGTGGGCCAAAATCCCTGCTGCAGTGTGTGCAAACCTGGTCAAGAACTACAGGAAACTGTACCAAATATTGTGTACCAAATATGTACCAAATATTAAGATCTGCTTTTCTGATGAATCAAATACTTATGTCATGCAATAAAATGCAAATTCATTACTTAAAAATCATACAATGTGATTTTCTGGATTTTTGTTTTAGATTCCGTCTCTCACAGTTGAAGTGTACCTATGATAAAAATTACAGACCTCTACATGCTTAAGAAGTAGGAAAACCTGCAAAATCGGCAGTGTATCAAATACTTGTTCTCCCCACTGTATATACATAGTGAATAATATAATATTATATATATATATAAATTAACTCACCTCTCCACTCAAATATAGTCTTCTTACATATGAACAGAGCTAACATAACAGTCCTTCCCCTCAAATGGCCACACAGTTAAATATTAGACTATATTTGTAATGCTTTGATTAATGAATTGGGACACATCCTCCCATGGGCTGCCAGGTTATATCTTTCCCTGCAATATCAAACCCAGCATGACTCTCTGAGCCCCTGCTGTACAAGGGGCTTCCTGTGTTACATGCCCAAACATGCCCTGGAAAGTCTGGAGAGATGCTACATGCAGACAAATGACTGGATATTGTATGATTGCTATGGTCAGTGGCAGGAGAGCAGCCAGCCTCCTGCCATTGGGTGCGTCCCAAACGGAACCCTATTCTCTTTATAGTGCACTACTTTTGAGAAGGGGCCCATTGTGCACTATACAGTCTAGGGAATAGGATACCATTTGGTATGTATCCATGATTGTTGCRTGCATTTCTGTTTGTCTGTGACCTCCCATCTTTCCTCTGGCCCCATCAGCTCAACGAGSCACCTGATGTATCTGCTAACACACGAAAGCAATTTCACTGAGCCAGGGTGAGGAGGGAAGGAAGGGCTGACCTTTGATCCAGGAGCGAATTCAATTTTGGAAAATGACCTTGCCATAAACTTGAAACAGGAGCCCACATTCTGAAGATATATACGCAGACGTCAGGTCTCAGTGCCCATGAGCATTTTCACTAGTCAGGAGATTTTCAAGGTGATAGACATATATTCTGTTTTTAGCCAAGTTCAGTTACTGACTTTGTATCAGCGATGTAGCTATACAACCACTGATTCAAATGCAGCGATTATGCACCTTCTTTTCCCTTAGAAAGACACATTGTAAATTCTAAGTATTTTCCAAGGTGTCCATGCATCCTTGCCTCATGTATATCACCTCCCCACCTCCCGCACACAATGATGGAACTGAGATTTACCATTCACTGACAAGACACTTAATCAGCTGACTGATAGGTATGATCACAAGAGACAAGGCTCCACTCTAAGTCTTCCATGCTTCTTTTGGTACAATCACTGAATAACCATGCGTGATCATGGAATCAATCCTTCACAGCTTTTAAATGACAATTTCAACCTCAAGCACATGTTTTGTCACAGACTACCAAGCAGTAAAATTGATATTAAGAATATTGATTGTGGTGTATGACAACCTATTAATAACACTGAACATAAATAGGTGAAAATGATATGRGAGTCCACCAGTTTATTCCTGGAGGACTTTGAGCTAAATGACGAGGAACCTCTGTCCTTACAATGAGCGTCACCGAATCCTCCAGGTGCTGAGGATGCACTGTAATCTTTACAACCATAGGGAAAATGTGTGTCCGTTGATTTTATAAAAACTTGTTCTGTACCAATTTACTGCTTCAGGGTTGTTATCATGAATTTGCTATAAATACTGCATGGTTATAGCGTTTGAGAACCTATTGGTAATACCTTATATAAAACAGATGAGGAAAATGATAGGATAATGATCCGTTTTGGTTCTTGGAACAAATTGAATAAAAAAATGCAACACTTGGTGCAGTATCAGCTTCATGGGGTGGCAGGTAGCCTAGTGGTTAGAGCGTTGGGCCAGTAACCGAAAGGTTGCTGGATCGAATCCCTGAGCTGACAGGGTAAAAATCTGTCATTCTGCCCCTGAAGAAGGCAGTTAACCCACTGTTCCTAGGCTGTCATGGTATATAAGAATTGTTCTTAACTGACTTGTCTAGTTAAATAAAAAATGGTTGTCAAAAGGATATAAAATAAACAATTCACTGGCTGGTAAAATCCAAAAGTACAGAACACAACAAATGAGGCCCACTAGGGACAAACTATTAGATTGCCTCAACTGGCAAGTCAGTTATTTTACCAACTGAACTGAGAAACTAGCTATTTAGCTAGCCTGCTAGCTAACTGTTTTTAGACTGCCTCAACTGGCAAGTCCGTTATTTTACCAACTAAACTGAGAAACTAGCTATTTAGCTTGCTAACTGTTTTTAGACTGCCTCAACTGGCAAGTCAGTTATTTTACCAACTGTACTGAGAAACTAGCTATTTAGCTAGCCTGCTAGCTAACTGTTTTCATTTGAAACAACAAGAGATAGCAGAGGCTTGGAGCCTGTTGAAGATGTTAGGGGATCACAAAGGTTTTTCCACAATGGTTTAGTTCAAGTTGGACTATCTCTGTGGACTGTAGTAAGCTTCATGTCCCCTATTTTTAGTGGCTGCATGGCTTCACCCAGGTGGGTGCTACATGTTTTTCAGAGGAATTTACGAAGGAATACAACTGGGGAGGGCAAGAGGTGACCTAACTTCTGACTTTCTTTCTTCCCTGMATCTGACCATCGTTTCCCCTCTACTCAACCCTTCATCTGGGCCTCAGTTGGAGAGATGTGGACAGAACTGGTGAAGATGGTGCGCATGGAGAGTGGATCGTACACKGGATGTGACCTGTTGGACTTGCACCTGCCTCTATTGATGACCGTGGAAAACCTTCCACCCAGAACTGTCATTAGGCTAACTGAAATGTTTTGTTTTGTTGTTTTAAGAGCGTCTTTAAGATTGTTGCTGTAATGAAAAGTGCGATACGAATTCAATCTATTATTATTATTAAAATACCAACACTTTTACAGTAATGTATCCCTGTTATAATTCCAATATCTATCGCATTGACTTAAAACATACGTAATTTAACCACATGAATCATAGATATAGTGTTTTGGASAGAATGCATTGAGCGCCACCAATCAAATGTACTGTACATTGGCTGACAGTTGATAGTTACATGAGGTTAATTCATTATTGTGCATACCTACCATTCCACCAATTGATATTTACTGAATTACATTGGGTTAATCACTGCCTTTCACTCAGTTGTTCTTCAGAGGGATCCGCTAAGATAATTCAAGTGGACGTATTCTAGTAACAGGTCCATCCCTGATCCCTCCCTCCCTCCCAGCCCACCCACCTCTCTCTCTCTTCCTGCCAGCCAGCCTTTAGTCATTAATCAGGTTGAGTTCATCAAAGGGTGGCAAAAAGTATCCTCTAAACTGTGTCCAGGGGTATCTGAGTACTTCAGAAATTTGAGAGCTCCTCGTCCACATGTCAGATGGAGATGGAGCTTGAGGGAGAGAGTGAGGTGATGAAACATTCATATTTCGATGGAATGTTTTATTTAACTACCTTGCAGCAGCACTAGGGGGATGACAAACATTTACCTATCGGAAATTATATTACGTCCTCCACACAGCCAGCAATGTCTTGTGTATTTCCCTGAAAATAGTTTGTGGGCCCCATTAGAACGGGCAACATATTGAATGTGTGAGTGTGTGTGAGAGGGAGAGAGAGAGACTGTAGCCAGTGTATCCATACCAAGTTTCACATGCAAACCATGCTGCTTTTTGTAACTGTCTTATCATTGAAATACTCAGTAAAATTATTATTTAGCAGACAAGGGATTGCTTCCAATAATGGTTTTCAGCAGTGCTATTCAATCAGTAGCGAACCAATGAACACAGGGATAGTTTCTGTTCTTTGGGTTTGGTTGTCTTCTATTTCATTTCTCTAACCTTTTTGTATTTTTTCTGCTATTTATTTTACACCCCTTTTTCTACCCAATTTCATGACATCCAATTGCAATCTTGTCTCATCGCTGCAACTCCCCAACGGGCTCGGGAGAGACGAAGCTCGAGTCATGCGTCCTCTGAAACATGAGCCGCCAAGCCACACTGCTTCTTAACACCCGCTTGCTTAACCCAGGAAACACTGTTCAACTGACAAATGAAGTTTAACTGATGACTGAAGTCAGCTTGCAGGCACCCGGCCCGCCACAAGGAGTTGCTAGAGCGTGATGAGCCGATGAAAGCCCCCTGGCAAACCTACCCCTAAACRGGACGACGCAGGGCCAATTGAGCTCCGCCCACTCGGGAAGCCTCTCTAAGTGTTTTTAATTGTAAGGCCAGAGGTCGGGGACAAAGCATTTATCCAACAGCCACAATAGTCACACTAAACATTGAAGTGACTGAACACAATGTGTATTGTGTAACCAGTAGTCACTATACATTAGAGCTTTCCATTAATTGAATATGGATTCCTTCTACTATCGAAATGGAGGGCACATACCGGTATACATACAGTAGTAAGAGTAAATTGTTGTGTACAAATGAAACAGCTTAGCCATGAGCAGCACCGGGGCTTTTGCTATGATTGATGGAGGATCTCTGGGGACGCTCAGCTAAAAGCCCTTACTCTGTATTCCATTTGTCGTCCCAGAGGTGCGGTGAATAGTGGGACAAAAAAATGAAAAACGTTTATCGTCCCCTTATCAAATTAACTAGTCTATTGCTCACCTAATTGTTTATTAAAGGCCTTAAGATGCAATCGCATAATGAACCTTTTACCCGTTTTAAGCCACTTTCCAATTAGGAGAGGCATTCAGTCATGTACTTGGAACAATGGTGTTCTTCAGAAACAGGGGTGACTGGGGAACTTAGTTTGAAGACTTCTGCTCAGAGCAGAGCACTATTTACTRAACCTCGCTAAGACTGGAGGCCCACAGTGCCCCCTACAGGGAAATACTATACACTACTACTCAAACTGAACAGACCCAACTGTATACAAAAATGTATTTGAAAAACAAAACTGATTTGAGCAGTGAGGCATGAGGTGTGAACAAGGCTTTAGAGTAGGATATAACTTCTAAAAAATCTAAAAAGAAAGTTAGGACCCGTAATCAACATCAAATTATGTTTACAGAAGCCAACACAAATAGTTCAATTAGACTGATAGGTGTAGGAATGACACCAGAGTTTTTGATCCACCACTTGCCAACATTTTACTTTGACTGCTCGATCAAAATACCTGATTCATCTGTCAATTACTTTTGATCCTGCTTGCAGAACCTGCTTACAGCAGACATGATGACTCATAAACATTAGTATGAATTACGCAACAGACCACTCATCTACACAAGTAGAAAAATACCGACAGACGTTGTAGTTGTACACTTGACATCCTGATCTAATGTTAGTCTAAAAAATAAATAAAAAACGTGTAAATCCTGGTGGAGACGTAGACATAGATTAACAACCCTCCAACTGAGGTCCGTGATAATAAAAAAAAGGCAGTGTAATTAAAATGGCAATCTTGCAGCTTGGTCCATCTTAAATAAGAGATGAAATAACTAATCAAGCTGCTTAAGTCTTTAATGACCCAGCAGCTCGTTAGGATCGCTCTCTCTCTCTCTCTCATCAAAGAACAACGGTCTCTGTAATACCATCTCCCATTTAAATAAACAACCTTTTTAGAAGCACCTAACCATTATACATCATCAAGTGACTCGAAGATGTAAGGCAGTTCAGGCCAACAARGCTGAGCTCTCTTTCTCTCATGTGTACATGATAAACCTCATGCCACCCATACAGAAGCACTATCATTCATTTTCAACCTTGATCCGAGTATGGCCCCATCCTTTGCACAAACAAACCAAAGAAAGCAGAAATTATGTTTCCCCTTGACAATACTGGCAATAACAATATATATAAGGAAATTCATGCTATAATATTGCTTTAATAAAATGCAACTGTAACGGAAAGCCTGGGGATGTTCTAAACCATCCTGCTCTCAACAGGAAATGTATTAAAGCTAACCTTTACCCTAATTTTCTCCCTGTTCCAGTCCTCTATAGAGATAGAGCAACTGCTTTTTTGACCCAGTTTTCAAGGTGTATGTCTGAACMAAGTCAATTCTCACATCCTTTTATTAATTTCTCTCTAATTTACAACTGTCCCCTSTCTCAAACAGTTGACGTTGCCTCTCAATTCATCCCCATGGTCCAGGGGCAGGGAGCTAATCCACATGATGTGCCCTAAGTGGAACCATTCTATATAGGAAAGCCCCTCCACCCCACACAGAATAGACCTTCATGCTGAGATGGCTTTAATTACTTTTTAATGGGTCTATTATGCTTTCGCTTTTAACTATGTACTTACAACAGCTCTAATCATTTTATTGGAATGATGAATGATTGAGAAAAGGCTAACATTAATTTAATTTATTGTTCAGTCTTCCTCATCTTTAGGGGCCTGCCCAGAGAAGATGAGTGAGAAAAGAAGAGCAGGCAAAAGCAGACAGAGCTACACACTAGAAAGAAGACATCTGTAATTTATGATGGCATCATTGTTGTTTTCCCTTATCACTAATTAGACCCTTTTGTGGAGTCTACTGATTTCTGTGTCCAAGAGACAATGCTTGGTTAACAAGACAAGCGTTCAATGCCACTGCCTGTGTCTGCTGTATCATTCATCTCTCACAAAATGATTCCTTGGGGGACTGGCTGCTGTCAGGCAAGGAGGACACATGTAGCAGTTCCACTGCAGTAGTTCTGCTTTTGACCCATAAACATCCACACACACATACGCACACAGCCATACAGCAATGCATGACTAACTAATTGGTGTCCTTTTGAYTGATGGCAGTCAGGGTTATTCTCTGCAGTAAGTACATGCACAAGTATCTGTATGCAGAGGCTCTCTGCGGCAGCACATTTGCTTTTGTTGTCTCATCATTAACGAGAAAATGTATCACTGATGCATCTGTGAAGATCACAATTGAATAGAAATTAAGAAATTAAGTATAACGTACACCTACATTGATTACTGTTCTTCGGTACACAGACGGAAACTACCTGCCATAAAGATAAAGTATGGATATTGCCTTGGTATGTGAATGTTAACCACCCAAGCAGTTATAAACCTGTCTGTCCRCCATGCTGCTCAATCCCATTCCATGTCCGCAGGAAAGCTGATCTAGCATATCTCTTTAAATTGTACATGTTATCATTTTCAGAGTTACTGTTACTGTGTGTTTTCCATCAACCACTATCCATCGTGACCTCGGAACTGTAACGTTCTATCTGTGCAAAGCATACAGTGGCAAGAAAAAGTATGTGAACCCTTTCAAATAACCTTGATTTCTGCATAAATTGGTCATAAATTTAGATCTYATCTTCATCTAAGTCACCGCAACAGACAAAACACAGTCTACTTAAACTAATAACACACAAATTATTGTATTTTTCTTATCTATATTGAATACACCWTTTAAACACTCACAGTGTACTGTAGGTTGGAAAAAGTATGTGAACCACTAGGCTAATGACTTCTCCAAAAGCTAATTGGAGTCAGGAGTCAGCTAACCTGGAGTACAATCATTGAGACGAGATTGGAGATGTTGGTTAGAGCTGCCCTGCCCTATAAAAAAACACTCACAAAATTTGAGTTTGCTATTCACAAGAAGCATTGCCTGATGTGAACCATGTCTCGAACAAAAGAGATCTCAGAAGACCCAAGATTAAGAATTGTTGACTTGCATAAAGCTGGAAAGGGTTACAAAAGTATCTCTAAAAGAATTGATGTTTATCAGTCGACGATAAGTCTATAAAAAGTTKCGCACTTTTGCTTCTCTCCCTAGGAGTGGCCGTCCTGCAAAGATGAATGCAAGAACACACCGCAGAATAATACTTTTTTATTCATATATTTTTTATTTTACTAGTCAGTAAAGTCAGTTAAGAACAAATCTTTTTTTTCAATGACGGCCTAGGAACAGCGGGTTAACTGCCTTGTTCAGAACGAAGAATCTTAGAGTYTCAGCTAAAGACTTAAAGAAATCTCTGGAACATGCTAACATATCTGTTGACGAGTCTACGATATGCAAAACACTAAACAAGAATGGTGTTCATGGGAGGACACCACGGAAGAAGCCACTGCTGTCAACAGAAAAACATTGCTGCATGTCTGACGTTCGCAAAAGAGCATCTGGATGTTCCACAGCGCTTCTGGCAAAATATTCTGTGGACAGATMAAACTAAAGTTGAGTTGTTTGGAAGGAACACACAATTCTATGTGTGGAGAAAAACAGGCACAGCACACCAACGTCAAAACCTCATCCCAACTGTAAAGTATGGTGAAGGAAGCATCATGGTTTGGAGCTGCTTTGCTGCCTCAGGGCCTGGACAGCTTGCTATCATCGATGGAAAAGTGAATTCCCAAGTTTATCAAGACATTTTTCAGGAGAATGTAAGGCTATCTGTCCGCCAATTGAAGCTCAACAGAAGTTGTGTGATGCAAAAGGACAACAACCCAAAACACAGAAGTAATTTAACAACAGAATGGCTTCAACAGAAGAAAATACGGCTTCTGGAGTGGCCCAGTCAGAGTCCTGACCTCAACTCGATTGAGATGCTGTGGCATGACCTCAAGACAGTGGTTCACACCAGACATCCCAAGAARTTTACTGAACTGAAACAGTTTTGTAAAGAGGAATGGTCCAAAATTCCTCCTGACCGTTGTGCAGGTCTGATCCGCAACTACAGAAAARGTTTGGTTGTGGTTATTGCTGCAAAAGGAGGGTCAACCAGTTGTTAAAACCAAGGGTTCACATACTTTTCCCACCCTGCACTGTGAATGTTTACACGTGTGTTCAATAAAGACATGAAAACGTATAATTGTTTGTGTGTTATTAGTTAAGCAGACTGTATATGTCTATTATTGTCTATTGAGCATCAAAGTTTTCACATCCCAGATCTCAGAAATGTTTTGTAGTGAATTCTTATTTAAAAGGGAATTAATGTGCAGAGTATAAAAATCCTGAGACATTTCTTTTTTTTAGGGGGGTGCAATCGCATATAGAACCTTATGGCTCTGAAATGTCAATCTGGGTTCAGCCATAAGGTTCTATTTGACACTTCTGAATTAGACATGTTCAGTTTTTTAATTTTTTTTATTTTACCCCCTTTTCTCCCCAATTTCCGTGGTATCCAATTGCTAGTAATTACTATCTTGTCTCATCGCTACAACTCCCGTACGGACTCGGGAGAGACGAAGGTCGAAAGCCATGCGTCCTCCAAAACACAACCCAACCAAGCCGCACTGCTTCTTAACACAGCGCGCCTCACACCCGGAAGCCAGCCACACCAATGTGTCGGAGGAAACACTGTGCACCCTCCCTTGGTTAGCACGCACTGCGCKCGGCCCGCCACAGGAGTCGCTGGTGCACAATGAGACAAGGATATCCCTACCGGCCAAACCCTCCCTAACCCGGACAACGCTAGGCCAATTGTGCGTCACCCCACGGACCTCCCGGTCGCGGCCGGCTGCGACAGAGCCTGGGCGTGAACCCAGAGTCTCTGGTGGCACAGCGATGCAGTGCCCTAGACCACTGCGCCACCCGGGAGGCCCGACATGTTCAGTTTTTAAGAAAACTGTAGCTATTTGAATACATAAATGATATAATTACACTATTTTACCAAGATAGTCAGAAGAATAAATACGTCAGAAGAATACGTCATAAAAATACATTAAGAAATGTATTATGTTAATCAGAATTACTGTCATTACTGAACAACAATGTGACATCATCATTTACTCTCTGACAGTGTTTTTTTTTTGCTTGCCTGCAATTATTGCTGTCTAGACTAGCCTATACCATACTTAGAGGGAAGTGGCAAAGATGGAGATGGTCCATCTGTATTTGTTCAGGCTTGTGATTGGATTGCAGATATAACCTTATAGTGCCAAGTTCAAATGGGRATTGCGATTCTCACAATTCTATATGTATAGCGAGTCGATACGGAGATTTTATTGCGATTTGATGTTCCAAACCTATTACTCACTATATGTCTGCTGCAGAGAGACAAGAGAGAGCATGAGAAAATGTGTTTTGATCAGTCTTGGAAATAAAAGTGCTGAAAACAGATTGGCTCACCATTTCAAACGTAGATGGAGAACAGTTTTGGCGCAGGTACAGCCAACTAGCGCTAGATAATGCTTTTGTACTTTTTTAAATCAATACAAGTATCGACATAGTATCACATAATAATATACATGTAAATGGTGTGTGGATGGAAGGTCTGTCTATTCCAACATCTGTATGCCATTACATATGACACAGGAAGAACATATTCAATAAAGTCATCATCATCATGAACAAGAATTCAGARCTACTTTACAGTACATATAATCTCTTGTGGACAGACTATGTAAACATAAATGGTACCCAAATTACGTGWGATTTTTGTTCTGGGATAACCGAGATTAGCCTACTTTACGTAGGACCTGCAATGCCATATAGTATACAGGTAGGCTACAGTTGACAGCTAAACTCAGGTTACACTCCAGCACAGTCCATCTGGGAGAGGGGGGAGGGGACATGCGTTAATCAGAAGAACAGCATGATGCTGCACTCCTCTAATTGCCTGAACAAAAAGCAATCTTGTCTATGGAAGGGGATAAAATAATGCAAATACTGTAGGAGTAGATAGGGAAGGCTAGGAGATAAAACTACAAAACGGCCAGCTGTTCAGACCCTGCCTGCCGCACAGAGATACAGTATCTCTGAGAGGAGCATGGGAGGCCTGTTAAGGAATTGCTGCTGGACCTCGYTGGGGAAACCATCTGTCATCTTCTGTCCACTGCTTGGCTCTGGGAATGTACTAGGTTATTACCCTCCAGGCCTTTAGCACTGTGGGGAATTGGTCCAGTGGCATAGTTACTGCTGTATGATAGCAGTGTTTACCAGGGTGAACTCTACTAGGCTACACATGAAAGAGAAGGCATGTCCTGAGTCATACAGCCAATAAGGGTTTGGTATTATTCAGCAGGCAAGGTTATTAAATGAATGGCATGCCACCATGCAGGGCATACCCAAGCCTCTCTGACAATTTTGTGTCAGAGAGAATGTGGTCGCAAGTTCAGGTGGCCCTCACGCAACCTGCGCCAGCCAGCGGAGAGTTACGGACGTGGTGTTAGGGAGTGGGATGGATGGGTGCAGGTTACACAGAAGTGGTGCTGCTGGTGAGAGAACGAGGAGGAGGAGGAGGCTTGGGTATGCGTCTGTAATGGTGTATAATAAAAGGCCATACCCGTCGGGTGCAGTGAAGAGGAAGAGGAGTTACTTAGCTAGTTTGCCAGTTGTCAGCTGATCATTATTGATCAGTGTTCTTTTTTTCTTTTTTTCCTTTTTAATTTTTTTATCCCCTTTTCTCCCCAATTTTTGTGGTATCCAATCGCTAGTAATTACTATCTTGTCTCATCGCTACAACTCCCGTACGGGCTCGGGAGAGACGAAGGTCGAAAGCCACGCATCCTCCGAAGCAAACCGCACTGCTTCTTAACACAGCGCGCCTCCAACCCGGAAGCCAGCCGCACCAATGTGTCGGAGGAAACACTGTGCACCTGGCCCCCTTGGTTAGCGCGCACTGCGCCCGGCCCGCCACAGGAGTCGCTGGAGCGCYATGAGACAAGGATATCCCTACCGGCCAAACCCTCCCTAACCCGGACGACGCTAGGCCAATTGTGCGTCGCCCCACGGACCTCCCGGTCGCGGCCGGCTGCGACAGAGCCTGGGCGCGAACCCAGAGACTCTGGTGGCGCAGCTAGCACTGCAATGCAGTGCCCTAGACCACTGCGCCACKCGGGAGGCCCCCAATCAGTGTTCTTTTAAAGGGTTCCATTTGCAATATTTACTACATTTCAATGGTCATTTTGAGATGGTCATGTGGTGAGAGTAGACTGTTGCACCAGTAAATGAAACGAAATGAAACTACCCAACACACACAGGATTAAAATAGTGTCATCTGCAGAGGAAATTCTGAACAGTCTTGATCACCCAAAATGTTAATGATGATCTAATGGACTATTATTAATTGCATCCATGGCTCCATGTATTCAAGAGTGGTTACATTTATGTTGCCCCATCCCTCAGCTTTATGAAAATTAGCTGGCATTTTGTGGCTTTAATTGTTTTATGATTTCAATTATGCTCCAGAGTACATATTTGAACCTAATGTGTGTAGGCCTATTCCAGTACTCATTGTTAATGATGCTGTCCAAGTACTGTAAACTAGAATGGTTTACCAGAACCAAGCTCTCGCCTAGGGCCCCCGGGACACCCGTGCCGGCCCTGCCACCATCCACCACAATGCTGGCCTTAGGAGAGTAAGCAGCCATCTTTGCCCAGTTAAATAGAGATTTCTGTAGAGTACACCAGACTAACCCCTCAGGCAACGGACTTGGACAGGCAGAGCTACATTAAATGCAGCTTACTTTAGCATTTACAACACAAGCTGTGAAATGACTTTGCTTCCTCAGGCTGAAGATGTAATAGCATTGAGGAGTCCAATCAATATCTAACCAATGGAAACAATATGGTTTTCATGGAGAATTGAGCTCAAGTGTAACTGGGAAAATGATAACGGACACAAAATGTACACCTGCTCATTTCTCTCTGCTGGAGAATGGTTTCTGTTGCGGTAAACACTCTCTCAATACYTGTCAGAGCAAAAAGTTCAGCCTGTTGTGTACCTGTCTGTTTGAAATCTCACAGTGTCTATACTGCATGGGCAATAGCCCAATATTTTCCAGTGGTTTTAGCTTGCAGTGTAGAACGACTGTGAATTATCTTTGGATAGTGACAAAAAATGTAAATGATCCAATTGACTTTAGGGCAAGCATTACTCTGGCAATGTCACATGTCTTAATCACTTGTAGACGTACTGTGTGTGAGGACTTCAGACTCAAAAGATAAACTTGAAAACTCCTTTAGCAACCATTTGCCATGCAAACAGACATTTCTTGTAAAAAAAAAAGTACAGAGTTGACCCTTTGAAAGGTAGCACTGTTACAAACCAAGTTGTGAAATTGGACATTTGAAAAACCTCCCTCCCTGACATTTCTATCTGCTTCCTGTCATACGTCCATGTTAGAATGAAGCTGTTCAACAAAATTGATCATGGAAAGCATCTAGACACTTTCCATAGTCTTTTAGCTGCAAAGTAATGCTTTAATCAATGGTATGTTCCTCTCATGCTGCCCTGTCTGTGTGCTGACCTCYTAATATATCACAAACAGGGTTCTGACTTCAGTGACTGATCAGTGACAGTGACATCTAACCTAGAAGAAAGACAAATTCTGCAGTGATGGACCTGGATTTKAGGATAGCCTGTTCTCAATGTCACTTCCTTTCTAAATGAAAAGTATGTTAAGTGCTTGATTAAAATGGTCAAGCTACACAATGTCAATCTATAGGGCTAGGGAGAGGGTAAAGAGAGATGGCGAGGGAAAAGGAAAGGGAGCGAGAGAAGAGGGAGAGAGGAGGAAAGGGTGGGGGTGAAGGAAAATTCTCATTTGATGTGCTGAAAATCATTGATGATAGGCTCCTTGAAGTCTACTCAATTCCCTGACACTTAAGAAAGATGGCCAACAGCAGAATGCCAAGTGAAAGCGAGCCTCATCATGAAAAGCTGAATCGCACTGATGGCCTAATTTGGATTGCCAGTTGAAATACTGCAGAATACTGTGGAATATGAGGATGAACATCAATTCGTTTTCTTGAAATATAAAAATGAATAGCAAACAACATAGTATTAAAATACTTAAGATAGTATTACAGGTAGCACCAATGATACTAAGAGTTAGCAGCTAACATTGGTCTCCCCTTACTGTTGTAGTCTGACAAGACAAATATATAGTGTACATATTTGCAAGTTTGACAAAAACAACCTAACCATATTTCTTCTCCAAAATGAGATATCTGAAAATATAATCAAGCTGCATCAAAATAAAGGCAGGTAAGAAAACAGTCCTAAAATGGGTACATTTAAAGTCTGAGGCATTAGGGGCTTAACTTCCCAGAAATGTGCCATCTATATGCAAATCATAAAGTGATACTGAGATCATTTGCTTAGATAGTCTGTTTTGGATATGCTGCTAAAGTCACTGACTTTCTGTCTCAACCTGAAGAAAAAACGTATTAGATAGAGATCGTATAGTGTGAAGTCACCTTGAGGCTGTCAAAATAATGGCTCAGTTACTTAGTCACATCTTGCCAAGCAAGTTTAAGCAGAACTCTAATCACTGTGGAAGTTGTGGAACGACTCTGAATAATCAAGCAGCATTGACAAAGACATGTTGATACTTATGAGTCCATGGTGACTTATTACAGTAGTATTACATTCACAAGACCCACACGAGCATCTGATACACACTTMATCATCTAATTAACTGTAAATCCAGAAAATGCGGGCTAAACAAAGAGTGCCATGTCAAAGGCTACCAAGGACTGAGAATGGATTCAATGAAATCAAGAAAGCATGGGCCTAAAGCAAAATAACCCAATGGCATCTAAGGTCATACTGTACACATTTGGCTTAGATAAGGTAATTGAGTGACCTCTTATAAGTTCAGGCAGTTCAAATGTCTTTAAAACTTTTATCACAACTGCAGCAGATCTTGAAAAGAGGAAATGTCGACAGGAACAAATCTCTCATATGCTGTAGGAGTCATCATCACAAGTTCCTGGTATTGATGAAATGCCAATCACTGTCTCCTCGCCCACCGTGGAGATTATTGTGCAGAATAACATGATCAACAGCATTTCTACAACGACTTTCCTGAAGTCATATACCTTCCCCTCAAACCATCTATAATAGCTTTKGCCCATCTCTCTATTCTATGATACATTTGTCATTTAGCTTTTGGGACACACACACATTATTTCTGATTAAACCCCTGGGCAGAATCCAATGATTATCATTATATATCAATCCCTTTAAATGGAGAGATCCAATGATATGAAATCATATAATTAAATTATCTTAGTTACCGTGTGCAATGTGGGAGTGATAATGTTGCCAAAATGCAAGATGCTTATTAAATGCTCTGCTGTTTTATCGTCTTTCTCTGATCTGGTATTATAATAACCTCCATCAAACGGTTGCGTATGCCAGACAATTAACGACACATTAACCGTTTACATTTTTAACGAGAGATTTTTGTGCGTGTTTTGTTTGAAAATATGTTATCTATCTCTAAAGTTCAAAATTAATATTGAATTATTTGACCTTTGCAGTTCAAAGCACTGACTGTTGTGTTGAGTTTTCTCAAAGCCAATTAAAACTTCAGTCTATTGTTCTAATGTAGAAACTGTCAACTCGAAGAATGAAAGAGACCACGTCAATACAGTAATCATTTGTAATTACTTGTAAGTGTGACAGCACACGGCAAAGGTAGGTCAATTTTCACGCTTTGTCCATATCTGCTGCTATCAACGGTAAAATGTTCTGATTGTAACATATTTTATCAATCAGAACTGGAAATYTTTGGAAAAATWGTAAAAATAAAGAAAAACCGTTGAATGAGTAGGTGAGTSCAAACTTTTGACAGGTAGTGTATAAAGTACAAGTCCTTTCCTAGGGTTTATATTTATTTTTACTATTTTCTACATTGTAGAATAATAGTCAAGACATAAAAATATGAAATAACACATGGATTCATGTAGTAACCAAAAACACTGGTCACTTTAATAATGTTTACATACTGTTTTACCCACTTTATTTGTATATACTGCATTCTAGTCATGGCTCATCCTTTATAACTACTGCTGTACACTAATTTTTTATTCATATACTGCCCATACCGTCTATACACACCATTAGATACTGTGTATATATGTATATACAGTGCCAGTCAAAAGTAAAAACTATGAAATAACACATACGGAATCATGTAGGAACCAAAAAAGTGTTAAACAAATCAAAATATATTTTATATTTCAGATTCTTCAAATTAGCCACCTTGTGCCTTGACGACAGCTTTACACACTCATGGCATTCTCTCAACCAGTTTCAACTGGAATGATTTTCCAACAGTCAAATATTCTGAGCACTTGTTGGCTGCTTTTCCTTCACTCTGCGGTCCAACTCATCCCAATCCATCTCCATTGGGTTGAGGTCATGTGATTGTTGAGGCCAGGTCATCTTATACAGCACTCCATCACTCTCCTTCTTTGRCAAATAGCCCTTACACATCCTGGAGGTGTGTTGGGTCATTGTCCTGTTGAAAAACAAATGATAGTKCCACTAAGCGCAAACCAGATGACTGCTGTGGTAGCAGCAGAATACTGTGGTAGCCATACTGGTTAAGTGTGCCTTGTATTCTAAATAAATCACAGACAMTGTCACCAGTAAAGCAGCCCCACACCATCACACCTCCTCCTCCGTGCTTCACGGTGGGAAACACACATGCAGAGATCATCCGTTCACCTATTCTGCATCTCACAAAGACACAGTGGTTGGAACCAAAAATCTCAAATTTTGGGGGSCAATTAAAATAGTCTGGGTAGCCATTTTATTAGCTATTCAGAGGTCTTATGGCTTGGGGGTAGAAGCTATTTAGGAGCCTCTTGGACATAGACTTTTTGCTCCGGTACCGCTTGCCGTGCGYTAGCAGAGAGAACAGTCTTTGACTAGGGTGGCTGGAGTCTTTGACAATTTTTAGGGCCTTCCTCTGACACCGCCTGGTATAGAGGTTCTGGATGGCAGGAAGCTTGGCCCCAGTGATGTACTGGGCCGTACACACTACCCTCTGTAGTGCCTTGCGGTCGGAGGCCGAGCACTTGCCATACCAGGCAGTGATGCAACCCTGCCGGATGCTCTCGATGGTGCAGCTGTAAAACCTTTTGAGGATCTGAGGACCCATGCCAAATCMTTTCAGTCTCCTGAGGGGGGATAGGTTTTGTCGTGCCCTCTTCACGACTGTCTTGGTATGCTTGGACCGTYTTAGTTTGTTGGTGATGCAAGAAGGGCTTTATAAATACGTTTGATTGTTTGAGTACACGTCCTGATAATCCGTCTGGCCCTGCGGCCTTGTGAATGTTGACTTGTTTGAAAGTCTTACCCACATCGGCTGCGGAGAGTGTGATCACACAGTCGRCCGGAACAGCTGATGCTCTCATGCATGTTTCAGTGTTACTTGCCTCGAAGCGAGCATAGAAGTTATTTAGCTCATCTGGTAGGCTCGTGTCACTGGGCAGCTCTCGGCTGTGCTTCCCTTTGTAGTCTGTAATAATTTGCAAGCCCTGCAACATCCAACGAGCGTCGGCGCCTGTGTAGTACGACTCAATCTTAGTCCTGTATTGATGCTTTGCCTTCCTAGTGCCTTCCTGGGGTCCAGCAAAATGAAGGCAGTTAATACAATTTTATAAACATTACAATACATTCACAGATTTCACAACACACTGTGTGCTCTCAGGCTCCTACTCCACCACTACCACATATCTAGCACATATCTACAGTACTAAATCCATGTGTATACTGCGTCTGTTATCGTGTGTATGCAAGTGTCTGTGCCTATGTTTGTGTTGCTTCACAGTCCCCACTGTTCCATAAGGTGTTTTTTTATCAGTTTTTTWAAATKTAATTTTACTGCTTGCATCAGTTACTTGACGTGGAATAGAGTTCCATGTAGTCATGGCTTTATGTACTACTGTGCGCCTCCCATAGTCTTGGGGACTGTGAAGAGACCTCTTGTGGCATGCCTTGTGTGGAATGCATGGGTTTCCAAGCTGTGTGCCAGTAGTTCAGACAGACAGCTGGTGCATTCAACATGTCAATACCTCTGATAAATAGAAGTAGTGATGAAGTCAATCTCTCCTCCACTTTGAGCCAAGAGAGATTGACATGCATATTATTAACATTGGCTCTCTGTGTACATCCAAGGGCCAGCCGTGCTGCCCTGTTCTGAGCCAATTGCATATGGATGACACGTCAGCACGTACACATCTCTCTCTCTCCTGGCTCTATTTTAATAAACCTAACGCAATGATAAATCTTAGTGCTGGTGGTAGCGCTATAGGTTCTGGGGGGGGTGTCAAAAATATTTTTGCTATTTTCATAAGCGGAATTATGGGCACAGTAGCTGGCAGTGGCACGAAAGGGCTGGGTTTTGATGAATTAATATGTTGTGGGCTTGTCGAGGCTTGGCCCCTCACTGGCCAATCAGAATGTGCTCCATGGCTAAATATGCGGTTGCGTCGAGTTGTGTATTTAGGGTCTTTTATGCATTGCATTGTCATCAACTKCAAWACGAATGCTAGTCCGTCATAGCCTAGTTCGTTAAATAGCCTGTCCCATATTTGCTAAATATGTTGAACATGCTTGCAGTTCACATTGTTCTAACTGCATTGCTTCAAAATGGAAATACATTGTTCAACATAGGCTATGGCATGAGCAGTGATATAAGGGATAGGCCTACTGCAAATCGTAGTCTGGACATGGACATGCCAAACGTAATCAATTAGCAAGATCAATTTCACTAGGCTATTGATAAGGCCTGAAAAGACAGTGTATAATTCTAATKAAATTCTATTAAAAACAAAACAATAACTTGTTTTGAATAGTCTATGTCTAAATACAGTTACAGGCACCATAATTGCTCCCCGTGGGCATATAGTAAAGACAAGGCAACTTAGACAATGGATGGTTTTACGCACATCCAAACAGTTTTATGCACATCCCAACTTTTGCTGGATAAAGATCCAATATGAAGAGAAAGGCTGAATGTACTGATCGTAAATGTATTTTTTTTAATAAACATCATGGAACCATCTTTACAGATCATATTCCAGCTTTTCTAGAAATAGAAATAGATTTCGCTGCATTCGAGCCATGGACGTACTCAACATAAACCCATGGACGGTGCCATTTTCTAATCAATTTGTTTTTTAATCAATTTTTAAAAAATGGCATGAGTCAGAAGCATGATATCTTAAATCGCTTCTCTTGTTCCATGGCACTGTGTGGACAGGCAGGCCTAAATGTCTTTACTCATAACATTCACACTATACAAAATACTAGGCTCCTGTCAATTGTGTCATTGCCTATGTACCGTTGGTATGGCATTCTAGGAGGACTGAATACAATAGTTTGGAGGAGCGTGTCTTTGGTAATCAGACGAGGGGCGCTCTTTGAAAATGGGGATGGATAGCCTTGAACAAGCGAAAGGCAGCTATTTGAATTGTGAATAATGATTCAAAATGTGTTGCAGGTGCATGGTAACAGTTGAATAAGACCGGCACAGTGCTCTTGCTAGTATCATTGCTCTTTATTAAGGTTTACGTATCGCCCTCAAGGCCTATTTCAGAGCTTTGATGAAGGTCTTGAGGCCGAAACATAAAGCTTGATAAAGAGCAGTGATACTAGCAAGAGCAGTGTGCGGGTTTCTTTTTTTCTTCTCAAATGTGAATAATGAGCACTGCATTAAAATCGGCACTTTTGTTTTTAAGGACACACTTTAAATATTGCCACCCCTCCCACCTCAGCTCAAGCGAGATGATGTTAGACAGGTAAATTGCCGAACCTGGTGTAAGGGGTGGAAAATGCCAGTGCGCCCATTTTTACATGACACKATTGCAGCTAACGTGCGCTTGACACTTGCGCCTCCTTAGCACCAGCTAAAAATAGAGCCCTCCATCTCTCTCTCCATCTCGCCCTCTCTCTCATCAGAAAAATGTGTTGCCATGTAAATGTCTATGCTATATGTCGACATGATCACATAAGGTAATCTAGAGCCACATATAACACATAAGGAAAGAGACAAAACAGATATATCACCCAGAGAACTATTTCATATCATGTAGGATCATTTTAGTTACTCAAGTTGGAAATAAGAAAATGACAGGACATAAAGACATAGGAAATCATTGTATCACTTASAGTTGGCTACTTTAGTAGAACAGAGCATACAGTAATGACATTTCACAGATTCCTCGGTGCCAATGAATCTACCCAACTATATAATCAGAGTTCCTTTCAACCCATCTCTTTCTCTCATTTCAGGACTTCATTCAGAAGTGGTATATAAAGACCAGTGGATCCTGAGMGTGTCTTCATTACATGGTAAGGGAGAGCAAGGATAAAAACTTTTGAAACAACTGAAATGTTAAATCACATAAAATAAAATACAATTGAAATGATTGCTTAAATAGTCATTACTCAAAATGGCTATTTCATTTAAATTAGAGATTTGTAAATATTTGGCTCCACCTGGTTAGTCCCATTTATAAAAGCCACTTTCCATTTCAACAAGTAATTATGTATAACCTTATTCAATCTGCCTTTGAATTAATGAATAAAGTAGCATTTAAGTCCATCTTTTGTCCCAAAAGGTTTGTGTGGGGCTTCCTCTTGTTTCATGCCAAGCATTACATTAATTCAATTGGATTTTAAAACTTTTAAAAGTCTATTTGAAATGAATCTAAATCAACATGTAGCCTGTATTAGTATTAAACAGTTCCTTCAGGATATTGAGTTGAGCTGTCAACCATAAACTCTCATCCCTTTCCACCATTTCCTACTCTGCAGTAATCTTTGAAATAACAGAACKGGTATTCTTGGAATTTACATMGGCTGCCATGGGCTGAACTCACATCCACATTATATTACTGTAGTCTCTCATACTCTACATTCATGCTCTCTCTACATTCATGCCCACTGTCACTAACAGGACCTGATATTACAATCTCATTATTGTTATGTTCTCAAGCACAGAGATCCAAGTTAAGCCCATTATATTTCACGTGGACAATGGTGMAGGTAATATCCCCACATAGCAACTCTGAGGATGCATGTTCTGTACATGCAAATGTTCCACAGCTGAAGAATATTCCACCTTCTGGTCATCTCCATAAGCCTGTTAACATCCTAGAACATCCTATCATTCGTCTACCATCCTAGYAAGCCTCAAAGTTCCAAGGTAAACAATCAGCTATACACCTAGCATTAGTGGAAAACATGATGAAGCAAGTTTCACATTAACTGTACTGTACTCTACCAACAGGACTACTAGTAAGATCGAGGAGCAAATTTATCTTTTTTTATCGTTTGTTTCCTGTTTTAAAGTTACACTTGAMAGTTWAACACTAGATATCARGAACAMAATTTGTGTTATAAGCAGTTTGAAGAGGACAGAGCAGATTCTGAGGTTTCCAAAACACTTACCTTTGCCAAATGACCCAAAAAATMGAAGATATGAGCTCTATTTCAAAATAMAACTTTTCCAAGAATAACCGCTGTTCCATTGCGCTCCACATCTGAGCACGGGGTAGCAGATTGCCTACAGTAAAATCAACTAATGAAAATACTATTGTGTTCCTTGAAATATATATTATGTTACCCCAAGARCTCCATAAACACAACCAAAATATTATTTTCCCAATAGTCTATATTAAATGTGTTTATTAGATGTTATAATGTTGCAGTAAAATTGTCTGCTCATTGACGTAGTAAGGGGTGTAGTGAGGCTCGGCAGTTTAAGTGTTCAAAAATGTTGTTCTTAGAAAATGTAAACCTACTGTATAATACACTTAGAATTGTTTTTGTTCCAAACGGGTTCTTCGGCTGTCCCCATAGGATAACTTGTTTTGGTTCCAGGTAGAACCCTTTTTGGTTCCAGGTAGAATTGTTTTMCGTTCCATGTAGAACCCTCTGTGGAAAGGGTTCTACATGGAACTCTAAAGGGTTCAACCTAGAARCAAAAAGGGTTCTTCAAAGGGTTCTCCTATGGCACCTTTTTTTCTAAGAGTGTATGTATAATTTTAATCCACTCTTCTTTCTTTTATTTTACAAGATGTCATGCCCACACACTAATCAGCCACACATCACAAGAGCGGTGCTAAATTACAGGCGCTGCTCAGTTTGAGCTTTCAAGACAAAAATAAACATTAAAGATGAGCCTCTGTACTCTGGTCTCACTGTGAGATAGAGTACATTAATCAACCCAGTGATTATCAAGCACATTTTTCTTGCAGAAAAACATTTKTAGTTCTGTCCTCCTTACATTACGCTGTTCATTATGTTCATAAGACTGCCAGCACTTTAAAGAGCAAACATTATTAATCTTGCCCATTGTTATCAGACACCGCTTTTGAAACTTATAACAAYAGTCTACTTTTTGTTCTGTCTCCCTGAACTCATTTCATAAAGCACTTCAGTCAGGCTTAATGGCTTTTGTGAAGTCTGAGTCCTTTGGAAAGACAACCTAACGGGCTTCACTGGCCTTTAATTCACATAGACGTTTGTCCAGAAATAAGTAAGCACATACCCSACTATGATGGTTTGAGAAGATGTCKTTTTTGAGAACTCAACTGAGACTCTAGTCCTTGAGCTTTCGACAATGTCTTAAAGTATTTGTCCAGTGTTCCATATTTTTTTATGAAATATTACCTTAAATGTATTACGCTATTAATTAAATAGATGTCCTTCCAAAACATTATAATTAATGATGCTAAAAAAGCAGCTTTTCTCAGTGCCCCTGCTTGGCCACAGCAGAGTGGTTTGGGTATGTACTGGTAAAAATGGTCAATGAGACATGCATACCCTTGGTTATTCAAATGAGCTCTTAGGCGACACTTGTGGGGGTCGTAGAGCAAAACGGAGACCCCCGTCGTGAGAGTGGTAGTTAACAGTTTGTAGGTGAAACCATTCAGACGCTACAGACGTTTTCACGAGAAGACCGATTTCTGGGATGTCTCATGGTCTGACAAACACCGCTCTAGCTCTGCCACATTTTAACGCAGATGCGGAAGTGCGATATCGGCGAATGTGGTGGATTGAGACTCATCCAATGCAAAAAATATATCTCTAGCTTAAACTGACAGATTTCGATGGGGAAATTATGTTATTTTTTATTATGTTACTTAGATTGACACTAGGGGGTTAAGTACCTTACTGTGATTGTTTTCAATTACAATAGTCAAAAAGAAGCACAAAGAGCTTCTTAACAAAGACCAATATCTCAAGCAATAAGTTTTATAGGACTGTCTGGGAGTGGTTTGACTTGGGAGAGGAAAACTGAAAACTAMCTGTTATTGGCAGAGAGGTTTGGAACTCACTGTCTTTAACTAATTTACCACCTGGTGACATCACCAAGCAGGCCAAAACTRCATCGCAACAAAATAAGCTGAAATTTCAGGCCTCTTATACTAAAAGGGCATTATCATAATTTTCACAATTTAATAGTATTAATAGTGGAAATGCATATAAACTACATGCTTTTGACTGCGCTGGGCCTTTAAGTGTAATTTTAACATGTGCAAAGTTTAGGTTGTGAGTTCAAATCCCAGGTGAGAACATGTTGAATAATAATTATTGAATAAATAAACACAAATCTAATAATGTATGTCAAAGTGTATCAAATGTAGTTTGTAAGTTGAAAACTAAACCGGGAATTGATCAGTGGTTCACCATTCAGGGCCTTGTTGGGCTTGGCAACAGTAACAAGGGGTGACCTGTAATAAAGCTAGGTTGGCCGTGCCCTGGGTAGAATGTGTTTTTGGTAACACATTTTTTGGATAGTCCATCTGTAGATACTCTACAGACTATCAGTAACATTTCAACTAATTATCTGCTAACCCTAACCCTGGTTCTAACCCTAATCTTAACATTTATCCTAACCCTAAACTTAACCCTTACCCTAACCCTAGCCCTAACCTTAACCTTAACCCTTACCCTAAACTTTATTATAAACCTAACCCTAACTGTAACCTTAGCAAGCAGTTGCTTATCAACAGATAGTTTGTTGATAGTATGACCATATGTAGAACATCTACAGATGGAAAATCCGGACTATCCAAATAAAGTTCAACCTTTTTTGGGTGGGGAGAGTATGTTTCTTTGCGACCAACGGGTGACGTCCCCGAAACAAGCCGGGAACTAGACAAAAACCTCCACGYGACCATGACAGAACATTCTAAGAGCGTCCTATAAAAGTCCTTGAGGATTTCCCTGGAACAAACCAGGAACTAGACAAAACCTCCAGGGGACCGTGACACATCATCCTAAGAATGTCCTAAAAACGTCCTCAGGGATGTCCCCGGGACAAACCGGGAACTAGACAAAACCGCCCGGGGATCATGACACAGCATCCTGACCATTTTAGGCGACCATTTCGGGACAAAGAAAATGTGAAAACATTTTTAAAGCTGCTGTGCCAATCACATACGGGCCTGTCTCGGCCAAAGAGGATGATCGCATTATTCAAGCAAATTGTGTTTTTTTTTAACAGTTTGTTTAAAAAACAAGTTTGAGATGGGGTTTTACTCAGTGTTTTTTCTCGAATTTATGATTTGGCCACAAGTACTAGTAAAGGACAACAACATTATTTGGGTATGAGCAAACAGTATATTATTACAAAAAATGTAAAAATAATTCACTTTAAGAAAAGCTAAAAAATCCATAGAATCTTTAGCCATCATTTGTACTGACAGCAGACTTGAGAGAGGAGGGGGGAGTCAAAGGTTGTGTTCTGTGAGACAAGTGTAACACCTGCTGGTACTCAGCAGTACTACTGGAGGGGATGCTGATGCGATGCAGCCCACTTGCAGTAGTTTTAGCTCTGTTAGAATACGATTGTGTCGCATTTTGGGGATAATATTGTCCAATATAGAGTTTTCTGTAGAAGGAGGCCCGTCATTGCCATCATATTGCCATCATTGTAAACCTAGCCATGACAAGAACTTAGTGAGTGCATCATGGAAAAAGWTGTCACAAAATGATCTGACTCTGTTAATGGGCAATGTGTCAACATYAAATATCCCACTAACATCACAARAGGACATGGTAAGTACCTTCACCRCCAAAAACTGATGAGCCACCAGATGAGCCACCAGCTGTCTCTCACTATCTTCTTCAAACAAACACCTCATATGCTCTTTAGCATGGCTGAATCAGGAGCAGGTAGACCATACACAGGTCACCAATCCCTGGAGTCCTCTGTACATCTCAGACACAGGTCACATCAGTTATGTCCGATTCACTGGCCCCCTGCTTGGACCACTAATGTCACTTAGTAAGACAAACATGCCTAACGAGGCGAACAATTGGATTGCCACTTACCATTTGATTTCATTGAGTGACTTCTCTTTTTTCCGCTGACACCCTGCAAAGACCACAGGCCGTTGTTCCCGAGACCCGTCTGATCCAGGGGTATAAATGAGGGGAGGACCTGGTGTTCTGCCTCAACTAATTCTTCCCTCAGCATTTTTGCTACTCTTCTACAGAGCTTCTTCACCACCACCAACTCCATAGGTAAGAACTTGGGGGTCAATGTGTTTCACTGGAGGATTGGGAACGACAGTAGGGTTAGCGTGGTAGATCTTGGGGATGTACATGCAACTGGAATATGAAAATGCCTCAGAACTCTTACCGTTTTTGTTGAACAAATGTATTTCTATGTGCTATGTACTTTACTTCATCTAGTATCCAATAACTGTAGTTTTGTTGATGTAGGGATATGGTTTATTTTAGAACATACTGAATGACAATATATCAACAGGATATGGGTCGTCAGCATTACACAAAATGAGTAATATCAATCCAAGAACTAGAATAGAGATTGTTCTCATACATTGCATGAAGCTCCCATAGTGTACTGTAAGCAGTGTGAACTTATCTGTTTCATTGTGTTTCCCCTCATCCAGCCTACCATCACCATGMCCTTCTGGCTCCAAGCTGCGTCTCTGCTGGTGCTGCTGGCGCTCTCCCCCGGGGCAGACGCTGCAGCTGCCCAGCACCTGTGTGGCTCTCACCTGGTGGACGCCCTCTATCTGGTGTGTGGAGAGAAAGGATTCTTTTACAACCCAAAGAGAGATGTGGATCCCCTTATAGGCAAGACACCTCTAGCACTGTCTGAATTCAAAGACTTCARAGSWGCTCGACTACTCAACTTGATCTAAGACCACAAGCTACTTTCCWGTTTMTGTGTGTGTAGAAATGGCATGTAGGAAACTCATGGTCACTATGACGAACAATGTTGTGGAACAATGTAGAACCTACAAAAATGTAAATGAATGTGAAGGCAATAATGAGATACAGGAAAAGGCGTATACAGTAGTCCATACAACATATGCTGGTTTATGTTGTGCTATAGCACTCACTCAATATATTTTTCTCCTCTTGCAGGGTTCCTCTCTCCAAAATCAGCCCAGGAGAARGAAGAGTACCCCTTCAAAGACCAGATGGAGATGATGGTAAAGAGAGGTATTGTAGAGCAGTGCTGTCACAAGCCCTGCAACATCTTCGACCTGCAAAACTACTGCAACTGAGMCCTGTCGCACCACTTAGCCTGCTTTCACCCACTGCCACGCTCAAATTCTCAGAGACAGCATCCTATTTCAAAGATTTGCAAACATGGAGTGCAAACAAGAAATGGTCTAGACGTGTTTTATTTTRCCCAGAAAATAAAGTTATATGAAATTAGCAAGGACTTTGAGTTTTCCTTTTGTGAATGGGCCTTAGGTTCTGAGTAGGCTACTATGACTTCTGTGCAATTTGTGGTTTTGAGTTTACATGATATTGTAAATGCATATTGTTGGAGTTCAGACATGTTCGTATCATGTCCTCTTAGTTGCCTCGATTGTGTTACTATGCAGCAAAGAGCGGCCTTGCACAATGACCATTTTGTTCCCCCTTTTTCTCCCGGTATTGCATTCTTTTGACGTTCTACCTTATCATAATCAACTAATATTACAGTGTTTTCAAATATATTATGCTCTTTGCTAACATCAGTCAGTGTTTTTGAGATAAGCCTATGCACAGCTTCATTCACCTTGCTACTGTGCTTGGTTGATTCACCATCATGTTATAGCTCTCAGACAAGCGTTTGGTTTATGAAACTTTATTTAGTGTTTGCTAATTATTATACATTTTTCTGTCTTTAAAATTCCTTCATTACTCACTTCTGAAATCTTAATCACGTGGGCCCAGTTTTTCAAAACGTTTAATCTGGATCTGAGTGATCCGGATTCAGATCGATCGGGCTGTTTTTTAGAAAGAAAAAAAKCCCTGATATCACCCTCTCACCAAAGGCTCAGATAAATCAGCATGGAAATAATRGTGAAAAGGATGAACTTGTATGAAATTGACTCGTTAGGGGGGAAATGAGAAGCTAGGGATATTTCCTAATAGATATTTAAAGGTTAAGATTACTGTTTCCAGAATGTGTAATAAGAATAAATGCAGTATGACTCAATAAAAATACAAACACACACGGAATACAATTTGACTTGGATACTGTTATGAATAAAGACGATCAGAAATACAATACAATACAACAAAGAATAAATAAAACCCTCGGGTATTAAAGTACACTCTTAAAATTCAGCCACTGACACTGTTCGATCTAGCTTGCAAGCTAATGCCGGCYCGCATTGGAGCTTAATGAATGTCGATCGAAGACGAATGATTCAGTGAATGAATGGGAAACCAAATGGTACTGAGAAACCATGTAGGCTTTCTGTTACATGTAGTATAGCAAAGTCATTTTCAGTTTGATTACTGCCACTAAAATGCCACAGTAATCCTTACAAAAAGTAGGAATGTTCGTTCAAATCGTTAACATGTTACATGTTCGCCTTGTTGAACTTACCTCCGGTTACATCAGTTCACATGAACGTGAACTTACATTAGTTCACATGAACGTAAACGTCAAAATACTTAAGTGGATGGTACATTAAAGAATTAAAACCAACACTAATTCTTAAACTATTGGCATGTTGTTTCTTTGAAGCTTGCACATGAAAGTAGTACAAGTGTTTGACGCGATGCAAGCAACAGGCTTCACCAAAATAAGCATGTCCTCATGACAAGCAAACTAGTGTAAAGAACATAARGTACAAACACAGGAAATGTGTCAATCCTTGTTTTCTGTTGCCTAGAGTATCTAGTATCTTCAGATTTCTCTGGATTTTTCCAGTTTTTCTTCTTCACTTGAAGTACAGCCTTCTGGCTTGTTCAATRCCAGTTAATTGTTCTTATTTTCTTTCTTTCTTCTTCTTTGCAGGGTTCTTTGACTCTGTGTTGGATCAACATCAGCCACAGATTCTAGGCACACTTGCTTTGCTAGCAGTAACAGGTAATTCCGATGAAGGATTTTAATGGGTCCATCTCCATTTTCTGGCTTCAACCGGAATGCAGTTAAGTTGAATTATTGATTGTATGTTTGTTTATTCCATGTGTAACTCTGTGTTGTTGTATGTGTCAAACTTCTTTGTATTATCTTGTCGCAGTTGTCGCAATTGCAAATGAGAACTTGTTCTCAACTAGCCTACCTGGTTAAATAAAGTAAGAAAATAAGAAAATAAAAGTTTGGCATTTGACTTTCAACAACATGCGGCGTAGAGGCCCAGCAATCTGRCAACTTGTGCTTTCCTTTCAGTCCTAGATTCCGTATCAGGACTCTGTCTCAGGCATAAGATTGGAATGGTGAATCTTGATCATTTCCTGTGTTCTCTATGTTCTGTTTRTCCTGCAGTGGTCTCTGCGAGTTTGTATACAGCTTGCAACTTTTTACGTCAGACTTTTCTGATGCACCATCACTCGAGACTCCAAAGCATAGATCTACAGGTAACCTTGCTTCACGGCCGACATGATAAAGTACAGAGAATATCCGGTTGCTTCGATCTGAGTGCAATTGTACGAATATACAAGATGTCTCAGGTTGAGGATCACCATAAATACTTCTCCCACAACCCTTTTGCAACCGTGGATGCTTTCTGATTCTTAGTAGGAAAGACAAGCATGTCTTATACAGTGATCTGTATTGACTATGACATTTGCTGTCTTACTGGAATCTGGTTCAATGGACAGGAAATCCATGCAGACAAGATCCAAAGGTCCGTCGCTATGTATATGAGACAAAGGAGCAACTATTTTGAGTAGAGTCTTTCTATGGATACAGCGAGCACAGGACATGCAGTAGTCTTTGACCTCTGGTTTCATACGTGGCCACTAGAAACTGTCTCTTACTAATCCATAAGTATTGTCGAAACCCCAGATGACCTGAGTCATCGTGTAGTGACTTCAACACCGAACTTCTCTGGCAGAAGTAGCTGAGTTCAGTGAGGTCTGTTTGGAGGATTTGTATTGCAAAATATATGGCAAATAGAAATCCAATATGGATGGTGTTAAGAGATAGATTGGAGGGGTTGAATGGAGCTGAAGGGTGAGACTAATAACAACAAGAACACAAATGTAAAAGATATTAAGTCGGTAAAATGTATATTTCAATATACTTTTATATACTTCAAAACTTGAAATTCAAAGTTCAGACGGGGATGKACTTCTACTGATTAATGTGACTGGACGCAGGATTTGATCCTTGTATTCTCGTTACAGTATTCCGCCTAACGCTTAACCTCTTACACCGATATGTAGTATATATGGCTGCACCAGCCTGCACCTGTGCCGACACAGTGTCTGGTCTKGGCCATGTGGTTACTGCTTCAATCTTTGATGGATCTATAGCCATTCGATCTTGGGAAACTGTGTGTCCAACATAGTTGACTGACGTTCAGCAGAATTGACCAGGCAACGGGTYGCTKTTGTCGAAACCCCAGATGACCTGAGTCATCGTGTAGTGACTTTTTGAAGAATCTGAAATATAAAATGCATTTTGATTTGTTTAACACTTTTTTGGTTACTACATGTTTCCATATGTGTTATTTCATAGTTTTGATGTCTTCACTATTATTCTACAATGTAYAAAATAGTCAAAATAAAGAAAAACCCTTGAATGAGTAGGTGTTCTAAAACTTTTGACCGGTAGTGTAGGCCTACTGCAGCTCTAACTGGTTATGYTGCACAAGTCTGTGTAGAGTACAGGCCTGAGTACTGCCTGTCAATGCAATAGAATCCTACTCCAATGTGCTTTGCCAACAACAAAATCTCTTCCATAGTTAGTTTTGCATACTAAATCTTGCATAGTTTGTTTTGATTCAGTATGTTGCATTGAAAGTAGCTAATGTTGCGTTGATTCGATCACAATTCCCACAGTAAAGGGAAACGTTGATAGTGTTAACTAACGGAGAAAACTCTAGAAAGTTGAGTGAAGTTCAATCTCGTGCTTCTCTGCACAGGCTGATTTCACGAGCAGTTTAGAGTTGACATTGCTCATAAGCCTCTTTGATGGCAGGATGAACTCTTAGTGTGCTCAGGCAGTCTTCACGTCCTTTCTCTTTGCAGGCCGTCATTAGCCTTCTCACCACATAAATGTTTATTTCAACCAGGATAGAGACTTACGCTTCCATGGCAGTGTCTGGACAAACCAACACAAGTGCTTCAATTGCCTCTGCTACACCTACTACTGATTCTGAAAACTTCAGCAACAAATAACCATCGTAGGGGTATGAAGAGGACGGAACTGCTCCAGACAGTATTCCGTGCAGCTCCTTGTCTATGACATCCTTCAATCCCAAGAAGCGTTCAGCTGCAGATATGATGATATTGKTCTTTCTTGAGTTCTTATGGACTCTGGCAGTGCAGTTTATCACCTTAGCAATAAATTAGCAATAAATGCCCCAAAATTTGTATTTCACTATGAGAGTATCTGGATCCTACAGCTGGCAAACAGAACCAGACTGTGGTGTCTTCACCATGACAACTGACACACTTGCACTTTCTTTCACTATTTTGGGATTACTTCTCTGTAAATGTAATTTGCCTGATGATGCGCTAGTGGAYAAGGGTGATTCCTCACAAAACTGGAACAAAAAAAGACCATAAAAAGGTCTGTTGGAGGAAAGACATTGTTGACATATTTGACATTTATATCTTAAAGCATAARTGAGAAATCATTTATTGACTTTATTGAATATTTGAGACATTTTGGCCTCACTCAGGTCTCACTTAAGACACCATAATGTTTCATCTGTAGGTGCTACAAAACAAAAGTAGGTGTCATATGGAGGTTTACAGCTTGCTCTGCAATAGGAGTATATTCTTACTTAAATGTATGAATTCTGAAAAATATATAGAAAATAAACCGTTTTTTGATTTGGAAAATATTTCTACATATTCTAGAACATAAAATACTCGACAACTGCAAAGTATTGAAAGGGGCATGGAATTGATTAGATGTGAAAGCGCGAACGCTGTATTCTGACGGGGGAAATTGGGCGGGCCAGACGTACACCTGAGCAGGTCAGGTTGACTTGTTTGTTTTGTTTGTCCACACTGGATGACATAAGACAGCCTGTAGCATCAAATTGTTTTAGTTAAACATTTTATTTGTGCTTGGAATGAAAAGTCCATCCGAACTGTATGGATAGAGAAGGAGCACATTTGATAGGAACAGATTATTTTATACGTCTCTTTTTATCCTACTACCAGTTCTGCTACTTCGAGAGCTGTTGGATAATAGCTTTAATCGACACAATGCAAGATCGTCCTTAATTAAAACAATAAAAAAGCGGATACCCTGTCACTGTTTCGGTAAAAAGGGATAAGCCTGGAGAAATGTAACCATTCTCAAATTCATAGACAGCGCTATGTATGCAAGTACTGACCATCCTTGATATCCAAATTATAGTTTAACCATGTTTTGAGGTTATACAATGTTTGTTTACATTTACATTGTTTACAAACATAGCCCCCTTTTTTTCAATTTTCACCTAAATGACATACCCAAATCTAACTGCCTGTAGCTCAGGCCCCGAAGCAAGGATATGCATATTCTTGGTACCATTTGAAAGGAAACACTTTGAAGTTTGTGGAAATGTGAACTGAATGTAGGAGAATATAACACAATAGATCTGGTAGAAGAAAATACAAAGAATTAACCAACCTGTCTTTTTCTACCACCATCTTTGAAATGCAAGAGATGCAAGAGGTCTTAGTTATAGCCATCACTCTGGTTGTAATTCCGATAGTGTCCACAAGATGACAGCAGTGTATGTGCAACGTTTCAGATGGATAACTTGAAAAATGAGTGAACAACAAGACTTTTAGTGTGAAGTCCCCAGGTACATTTGGGCAAATCGTGAAGGAGACATTCACATTCATATTCKATTTTTCTGCAAGAATATCGTCAAATRTGTATACTTGGACTTTGATTTAGCTTTCCAAGTATTAGTAGCCATATTATAAGTACAACATTTGCAAAACAACCAGTTTTCAAAACTTCATAACTGAATATCCTTATAATTTTTGTCCAAAATGAAAAGGCATGCTGTCGTACAAGGTAAATAGCTACATTTTGTCTAAGGCACTGCACTGCAGTGCTAGCTGTGCCGCGACCGGGAGGCCCATGAGGCGGCGCACAATTGGCCCAGCATCGTCCGGTTTWGGGAGGGTTTGGCCGGCAGGGATATCCTTGCCTCATGTGGCGGGGCGGGCGCAGTGCTCCCTGACCAGGTCGCTAGGTGTATGGTGTTTCCTCCGACACATTGGTGCGGCTGGCTTCCGGGTTAGATGCGCACTGTGTAAGAAGCAGTGCGGCTTGGTTGGGTTGTGTTTCGGAGGACACATGGCTCTCGACTTTCGCCMCTCCCGAGTCTGTACAGGAGGTGCAGCAATGAGACAAGACAGTAACTACTAACAATTGGATACCACGAAATTGGGGGACAAAAGGGGGTAAAAAATCTCATTGGCTATCTAGCTAGCTTTGTTTGACCCCGATTGGTGCTTATTTGACAAAGAAACAGACGTTCAAGTGATGGCCGCCCGCGTCATCGGGGTGCCATGAAGGCGTCGCTCTTTGACCAAATATGGTGTCCTATAGGATATACTACACCTCTAATAAAATAGTGAAGTCTTGTTAGGATCTCTGAGGAATAGATATGAATGTGATTTGACTCATTGAAACAACGTTTAGCGTGAGATTTTCACAGATTCCTTTCTTTGCAAATTGAACGAGTGGAAATACAAAATCGATCATGCATGCTATATGGATCTTTTTAGGATATGAAACATTATTTTATCTAACAAAACGACACTTCARGGTATCTCTGGGACCCTTTGGATGACAAATCATAGCAAGATTTCACAATGTAAATACACATTTCACCTTCAGAGGTGAATTTATCAAACCTATCGCAAAGAAAAAAGTGTTTTGTTGTTAGGAGCTCTCCTCAAACAATGGCAAGCATGGCATTTTTTTGCAGTAATAGCTACTGTAAATTGGACAGTGTAGTTATATTAACAAGAATTTAAGCTTTGAGCTGATATAAGACACTTATATGTACCGACATTTGTTGTTTCTCTAAAATCTGCGATCTTGACATAACGCGCTGCATGATTTACAACTGTCCCGTTGACGGAACGCCGATCCTTAAATTATACAATGTTTGTTTACATTTACATTGTTTACAAACATTGGAATAAAACAAGCTTATATTTTGGGTTCTGATGGGGTATTACAGTTGAACGAATGGGTATATATAACTKATTTATAAGTCCAAAGATGGACATCAACTAAGGATTCTAGCTTTAAAGGCCCAGTGCAGTCAAAAAAACACATTTTGAAAAGACCCCCTGAAATGTTTGCCTGTTTTGGTGGGCTGGAGTTATCTCCTGCCTTGTGACATCACCAAGTGCTGAATTAGTTAATAGACCAATAAGAAAGAGAGTTCCAAACATCRCTGCCAATAACAGCTKATTTTCAGTTTTCCCCTCCCAACTCAGACCACTCCCAGACAGTCCTAGCAAAATTATTGCTCTTTGCCAAGCTATTTTTGTTTCTTTTTGACAATTTTAATTGAAAATATTCACAGTAAGGTACTCAATTATTATCGAGAAATTATTTGATGTTCATATAAAACGGCTGTATTGGACCTTTAAGCAATCTGCATCTCTATGTAGGTCATTATCTCTGTTGTTCATTTCAATATGAACTGGGTGTTTTGGATTGGTTTCTTTTCAACAGATATTCTGATAGCAGGAATATACTTTATTTTACAGAAACGCCAGGTATTTATTTAAAAGTACATGGTAAATACACAATATTAGCATAACAGCTTTTATAAAGCTATCATGTTAAAAGTTATTGCACTCTGCTTGTTTTTCCAGGTTCCATAATAAGGCTTCTGTGTCTGTCAAAGACTGCTGTGTGTATAGTCAATGGGGAGACAGGCCTACTTAACACCTCATTCACTGACATTCACAATGCCACTGAGACAGGGCTATCAGCTGTCGGCAACAAGTGGAGCAGCTATAACTTCTGGATTTGTTTGACCCTGGCGGTGCTGTCTGCCTTCCTGATTGAAGGAAGTGTGATGCTGAAGAAGAAGGCTCTGCTTCGTCTAGCCTATTTTTTTGCTCCTTTGCACCCCAGTATCTCTAKTTGCACACCTATAACTCCAGTGTTTACTTGCTAAATTGTAATTATTTTGTCACTATGGCCTATTTATTGCCTTACCTCCCTAATCTTACTACATATGCACACACTGTATATAGATTTTTCTATTGTGTTATTGACTGTACATTTGTTTATCCCATGTGTAACTGTCTTGTTTGTGCCGCACTGCTTTGCTTTATCTTGGCCAGGTCGCAGTTGTAAATGAGAACTTGTTCTCAACTGGCCTACCTGGTTAAATAAAGGTTAAATAAAAAAATTGCCTGTATTGAACAGACAAGAGCAGGTGAGTGTCTTCTCAGGAAACAATGTTTAAGGATGTAGAAAAACAAAAAGACATCTACAGTATAGGGCTTTGTTCCTGTTCATTGAAATGAAGTGGTATCAACTGACAGTAGTTCTTGCACTATGACCTTACAGTATGATATTTCAGCTATCCATAAGAAAAGGGAAATTGAACAGTACATCCAGCCACTGTTAAAGGTTGTTGTAGCACTCGAAACTGGGCAGGAACCCTGACCGGAGCAATGCTCTGTCTATAAAGGGTTCTCTTAGTCAGTTATATAACATCTGATTGAACAAACTGTACTAGCATCAAGGTTTTCTGAGGGCATGAAACAACTTCATGGCCTTTACAGGAGGTTGGAGGTTTCATGTCAAGCAATCAATCAACTATATTTGTTATTGGTTGATGTTATTTATTTGTTTTTCTTCTCTTTTATTGAGTGCCTTGTCTGTGTTTGTGCAGGTGAAGGTGGTCATGGATATTTAAAGGACTGGCTATGGTGGGGTGGCCTTCTAACCAGTGAGTTTGTTTTGCCAAGTAGAAAAATCTACTCTCAATATTCAGAAGCACTGTAGGGCTGGAAATTGCCAGGGACCTCACGATACAATATTACCACCATACTTAGGTGCCGATACGATATGTATTGCGATTCTCACAGTTCTATGTGTATTGCGATTCGATATTGCGATTCGATACTGCGATTTAATTGCAATTTGATGTTCCAAACATAATGCTCACCATTATGTCTGCTGCAGAGAGACGAGAGAGAGCATGATAACATTTTTTGGATCAGTCATGGAAATAAAAGTCCTGTAAACATGTTGGCTCACTATTTAATAAAGAGAACAATCTATAGGATGAAAATACATTTGTCTTGGCTCAGGTACAGCCAACAAGCCACTAGTGTTAGCTAACGCTACCGAGCGTTTTTTTACAAATCGATACATGGAGTCAAAGTAATAATATTGCGATGTGTAACTGTATAAATATTTTCCCCTCATCACTAACTATATGTCATGTGGGAATARTTGTATTTTGAGTAGTTTCACTATATTTCTGTTGGGTTACTGTCACGACTTCCACCGAAGTCGGTTCCTCTCCTTGTTCGGGCGGCGTTCGGCGGTCGGTGTCYCRGGTCTTCTAGCCATCGTTGATCCACTTTCATTTTCCACTTGTTTTGTCTTTCCTACACACCTGGTTTTCATTTCCCTRATTAATTGTTGTGTATTTAACCKTCTGTTCCCCCCATGTCTTTGTGTGGAATTGTTTGTTGTAAGTGTTTGTGCACATGTTTACTGCTGCGCGTCGGGTTTTGTACCCATGTTGGTTATTTCTTTATGCTGTTGGTTTTTGCAATTAAACTGCTCCGGCTATTACCTAGTTCTGCTCTCCTTCGTCTGACTTCCCTGCCACCAGTTACGCACCCCTTACAGTTACATAAATGTTTGTTATTTTAAGCACCCTCAGTGGGTGCCGGCGAAGCGGCCAACTTTGCAGCATACATGTTTGCCCCAGCTACTGTGGTGATTCCTTTTGGTACTCTGAGTGTCCTTATCAGGTACCCTTACCTCTCTGTTACCTGGCTTATATCTACATACAGCTAGCTATCATTGCATTCTCTCTGGTGCCTCACTTTCCATGACTGGAAAACCATATACCTATGTCACAAACCAGGTACCCATCCAGCCTTTTTATACTAGTAACGAGCAAAGTACAGGTCAGATAAAAAATGTCACGACAGGCCTGATGGAAACAGAARATTTGTCTGTAAACTTTCCAAATGTCGACAAAACAAAATATGCTAGACAAGATGTGATCTTTTTGTGTCGGTAAAATTAATTATGCGAGAAATGTCAGTGGAAATGCTTTTATGTGCAAATATTGATATAATAACTATCATATCGAAGTGTACTCGGAGTCACACGATGACATGTTGTGTGGTCCTCCCACTACGACTCGTCGGGAAAGCATGCAGTTTATTAGGCTATAGAGTAAATAAATGATAATGAACATCACAGAGTGGTGAAAGTGCAAGGTGAGAAGCTTGATGCTCCTTTCCTATTAATATTGAGGGTCTTAATCTGGTGGCATGATCATCTATGCTTGGCTGCCATCTGACAAATAAAAATTATATTTTGTCCATAATAATTTCATCATGTAAGCTATACCCACACTGCATCTGCGAGCGAGAGATCCTGTGCCAATACCAAAATGTGCACAGTCGCTATACACTGAGTGTACAAAACATTAGGAACACCTGCTCTTTCCATGACATAGATTGACCAGGTGAATCCAGGTGAAAGATATGATCCCTTATTGATGTCACTTGTTAAATCCACTTCAATCAGTGTAGATAAAGTGGAGAAGATAAGTTAAAGGATTTTTAAGCCTGAAAACAATTGAGACATGGATTGTGTATGTGTGTCATTCAGAGGGTGAATTAGCAAGACAAAATATTTAAGTACCTTTGAACATGGTATGATAGTAGGTGCCAGGCAAAACGTTTTCAGTGTGTCAAGAACTGCAACGTTGCTGGGTTTTTAATGCTCAACAGTTTCCCGTGTGTATCAAGAATGGTCCACCACCCAAAGGACATCCAGCCAACTTGACACAACTGTGTGTCACGTTCGTCATACGAAGGAGACCAAGGTGCAGCGTGGTATGCGTACAMTCTTCTTTATTTAAATAGAATGAACACTGAACAAACTAACAAAACAACAAAACGAACCGTGAAGCTATATGAATAGTGCAGACAGGCAACTAAACATAGAACAAGAACCCACAAACACCAAAGGGGAAATGGCTACCTAAATATGATCCCCAATCAGAGACAACGATAAATAGCTSCCTCTGATTGGGAACTATATCAGGCCACCATAAACATACAAATACCTAGACCTACAAAACCCTAGACAATACAAAACCCCTAGACAATACAAAACCCCTAGACAATACAAAAARGAGCGTAATCCACCCTAGTCACACCCTGACCTAACCAAAATATAAATAAAACAGAGATATCTCAGGTCAGGGCGTGACACTGTGGGAAACATTGGAGTCACCATGGGCCAGTATCCCTGTGGAACYCTTTCGACACCTTGTAGAGTCTATGCCCCGATGAATTGAGGCTGAGGAGGTGTTCCTAATGTTTTGTGAGAAATGCACAATTTTTTGTGAGAGCACAGTTGAAAATATTTTTTATTCAGTACATGGGAATTTAACCGCTAAAGGTATTTTTATGTGCAATACCTCATCACGCACAGCCTTTTATCTGCCACAAGTCAATTTGATGGAAACACATCTCTGGTGGGAAAATGCACATATTGTTTATATGCAGATTTGAGAATATTCGCATMAAAATCTGTTGCCAATTAGATGAAAACCTAGCTAATGTTATCATGTTGTACCCTTATGTTGGTATATGTGAACGAGTGCTGAGTGATTAGTGCTTTTTGAGGTCTGTTAGTTTTTTTTTTACATTAAATGTATTATGTGGGMTCAATGCTGTAACAACACGGAATAAAACAATTAATACAAGTCTCATGATGGTAGTGACTGTCCAATACTGCTTATCACTTTTTAACCATCATTTATTCACATTTGTTTTATTTGATGACTTAATTATTTAATTCCAAGTCATCATCTCATCTCTAAAGAGCTGCTGCCTGACAAAAAAAAACATTATTTTAGGAGTTCTTCAAAGTAAATCAACTTAAATCTGTTTTACCTCATTTCTACCACCATGTTACATGTGCATTAAGAGAAAAATWAACTCTAGACCACCTTTACTTGCTCAATACGAAAGTGGTCAGATGATGCAGATGCTAAGCTACAGGACTGGTTTGCTAGCACAGACTGGAATATGTTCCGGGACTCATCCGATGGCATCGAGGAGTATACCACATCAGTCACCGGGTTCATCAATAAGTGCATCGATGACATTGTCCCCACAGTGACCGTACGTACATACCCCAAACAGAAGCCATGGATTACAGGCAACTTCCTCACTGAGCTAAAGGGTAGAGCTGCCGCTTTCAAGGATCAGGACTCGAACCCGCCGTAGCCGATATGAGTAAGACCTTTAAACAGGTCAATATTCACAAGGCAGCAGGGCCAGACAGATTACCAGGWCGTGTACACCGAGCATGCGCTGACCAACTGGCAAGCATCTTCACTGACATTTTCAACCTATCCCTGGCCGAGTCTGTAATACCTACAGTTGAAGAAACAAAACAACCATTCATTGTGTAGCTGGGACCCTTGGGATTGCAAACAAAGGAAGGTAAGTTTGTGATTTTGTGACGCCTGTGCTGGTTTGAAAAAGTATTTTGATGTGGTGCACTGTCCTCAGATAATTGCATGGTATGCTTTCGCCGTAAGGCCTTTTTGAAATCTGACAACGCAGTTGGATTAACAAGAAGTTAAGCTTTTAAAAGATGTAAGACACTTGTATTTTCATGAATGTTTAATAATATGATTTTGAATTTTGCGCTCTGCAATTTCACCGGATGTTGTCTTAGTGGAACGCTAGCGGGACACCGAGCCGTAAGAGGGCTATTAAGTAAGCATTTCACTGTAAGGTCTACACATGTTGTATTCAGCGCATGTGACAAATAACATTTGATTTGATTTTGATAAATAAGGCATACTTTTATGGCTGCTAAATACCAACTATCAATCACTAAGATCATGTACTTTCAGGTAGAGATACCTCGCGAAGCAACTGCTCTTTACGCCTCTCAATCACGCGTTCTTCTTTCTTCTCTCCATCTCGTGTCTGCCCCATACAGACCGTAAGCGGCAATGGATTGTGGTCCTTGTAGTTAATTACTATGTTTTCTGCGCTAAACTATAGAGAATATCGGCCTGATGGAAACTACAACTSCCTACTACATCACACAGTTCGGGCTTATTCTGATTTATCTCTAGAGAAACTGTGTATTGAGCTCACAGAAAAAATCTGAATTAAATGGTTGGTCAATTAGTTGCTTAAAAACCTAACGCGGACTCAGAAATTCAAAAGTTTTGAGAATATTTCTGGCCAAAACTTACCTAAAAAACTATTTAATTGTCAGGAGCTGTTCTGTGTAAGTCTTTGGTCTACAGCAATCTGCTGTTTTGTGGTTTGCATTGATATTGAAATGACTGTAGTTCTGGCTTCTCTCTCGACACAGTGCAGTGCTTTCCTCCTACCTGTTGGGGGAGACTCTAAATCTGTTTGGGAAGCTGGGCTGTGTGCTCAGCGTACTGGGCAGCATCCTCATGGTGATACATGCACCCGAAGAAGAGGAAGTGACAACCCTGCACCAGATGACTGACAAACTGCTTGACCCAGGTACATTATTTCTATTCATTAAAGTATAATGAGGTAATGAGCATGTAATCAAGAGGAAAGAACTTAAAAGATAACAAAATGCTAACGTTGTTGTTGAGCAAGTATGTAGACATAATGACGGACGATACTTCTGCACCAGGGAATAACACCTGTCTGTTCCCTAACCACCATCCACCACATCCTAGAGCAACACTTCTCTCTCTCCTCTGTGCCAAGCCTCACTTTTATGGCTCCTGTGTATCRGCTTTGTATCTCTAGGCTTCCTTGTGTTTGCCAGTATCCAGCTGGTGGCCTGCCTGCTGCTTATCTTCTACTTCTCCCCCRGTGTGGGCCAGACCAACATTCTGGTCTACATCGGCACCTGTTGCCTGCTGGGGGCCTTCACCGTCTCCTCCGTTAAGGGCCTGGGCATTGCCATCCGCACAGTGCTCTCTGACCCAGCCGTGGTGCGCCACCCGCTGACCTGYATCCTGCTGGCCTCCTTGGTGAGTTCCATCGTCATCCAGGTCAACTACCTGAACAAATCCCTGGACACCTTCAACACACTACTAGTCTACCCCATCTACTACGTGTGCTTTACCACRATCGTGCTCACCACCTCCATCATCATGTTTCAAGAGTGGGGGACCATGTCTGGGGTAGACGTGGTATGCACTATGGGTGGCATCTTGGTCATCGTCCTGGGGATGGCCATGCTGCACTTGTTCAAAGACATCCACGTCACCCTGGAGGGCCTGACCAGCAGCATGTGTCAGGTGCTGGAGGAGAAACAGGAAGACAAACACATCCTCATTGAGGAAATGGAGAGCCTCCCTCCCATGAGAGAAGACGTAACCATGGTCTTCATCATCAGCTGAGAGGCTGGCACCGTAGAGGACTCTTAGCACTTTAACTTACAGTACCTATCAAAAGTTTGGACACACCTACTCATTCAAGGGTTTACTTTATTTGACTATTTTCAACATTGTAGAAAAATAGTGAAGACATCAAAACTATGAAATAACACATGGAATCATGGAGGAACCAAAAAGGTGTTATACAAATCAAAATATATTTTGGATTTTAGAATCTTCAAAGTAGCCACCCTTTGCCTTGATTGACAGCTTTGCACACTCTTGGCATTCTCTCAACCAGCTTCACCTGGAATGCTTTTCCAACAGTCTTGAAGGAGTTCCCACATATGCTGAGCATTTGTTGGCTGCTTTTTCTTCACTCTGCGGTCCAACTCATCCCAAACCATCTCAATTGGGTTAAGGTTGGGTGATTGTGGAAGCCAGGTCATCTGATGCAGCACTCCATCACTCTCCTTCTTGGTCAAATAGCCCTTGCACAGCCTGGAGGTGTGTTTTTAGGTCATTGTCTTGTTGAAAAATAAATGATAGTCCCACTAAGCGCAAACCAGATGGGATGGCGTATCGCTGCAGAATGTTGTGGTAGCCATGCTGGTTAGGTGTGTCTTMAATTCTAAATATATCACTTACAGTGTCACCAGCAAAGCACCCCCACACCCTCGCACCTCCTCCTCCTCCATGCTTCACGGTGGGAACCACACATGCAGAGATCATCCGTTCACCTATTCTGTGTCTCGCAAAGACATGGCGGTTGGAACCAAAAATCYAACATTTTGACTCAGAACAAAGGACAGATTTCCACCGGTCTAATGTCCATTGCTCGTGTTTCTTGGCCCAAGCAAGTCTCTTCTTATTATTGGTGTCCTTGAGTAGGGGTTTCTTTGCAGCAATTTGACCATGAAGGCCTGATTCACACGGTCTCCTCTGAACAGTTGATGTTGAGATGTGTGTTACTTGAACTGTATTTGGGCTACAATATTGGTAACTCTATTCTTTGTAGCAGAGGTAACTCTGGGTCTTCCTTTCCTGTGATGGTCCTCATGATAGCGGTTGATGGTTTTTGCGACTGCACTTGAAGAAACTTTCAAAGTTTTTGACATTTTCCGCATTGACTGACCTTCATGTTGTTTCTCTTTGCTTATTTGAGCTGTTCTTGCCATAATAAGGAGTTGGTATTTTATCAAATAGGGCTATCTTCTGTATACCACCCCTACCTTGTCACAACACAACTGATTGGCTCAAATGCATTATGAAGGAAAGAAATTCCACAAATTAACTTTTAACTAGGCACACCTGTTAATTGAAATGCATTCCAGGTGATTACCTCATGAAGCTTGTTGAGAGAAGGCCAAGAGTGTGCAAAGCTTTCATCATTTAACACTTTTTTGGTTACTACATGATTCCGTATGTGTTATTTCATAGTTTTGATGGAGAAAATACAATGTAGATAATAGTACAAATAAAGAAAAACCCTGGAATGAGTATGTGTTCAAACTTTTGACTGGTACTGTATGTAAATATGTATTTTTTTTAAATGTTTGTTTTATGTAGATTTGTGACCAAAGCTGCTGGTGACTGTGGTCTATGATGCTGCATGATGAGGATCTCTGTCTATGATGCTKCAAGGCACCAGAGAATATATGTATTTTATACAGTTGATTATAGTTTTGGGTKTTTTTTTACCTCAATTACAGATAAAGTAATAATAATAGTGGTTGCTGATGACTCTGGGCTATGATCCTGCAGGCCACGTAAACAGCTGCTGAGCACCCCTGTTCATGATGGTTCAAGGTATTTAAAAAGGCTTTGGTTATTTCAAACCCAGTATTACAGATTATTGCAAAATAGACACAAATTGCTTATTTGAACATTTGTACAGGCACACAAAAAAGTATACATGAATGCATGATTTTGCATTCAGTGCATTTCAATCACAGATAAAGACAGTAAGTTACTTAAGACAGAAACAATAGGAGGGAAGTTGTTGGGGAGGATGAGTGGTTGTATAATGCAAATGTCTAGTAACACAAAGGTTGTGTGTTTGAATCTCATCGTGGACAACTTGAGCRAATTAGCAACTACTGACTACTACTTACCACAGCAAAYTTGTCAAAGGCTCCAGCCACCCTAGTCATAGACTGTTCTCTCTGCTACCGCACGGCAGCGGTACCAGAGCGCCAAGTCTAGATCCAAGAGGCTTCTAAACAGCTTCTACCCCCAAGCCATAAGACTACTGAACATCTAATCAAATGGCTACCCAGACTACTTGCATTGCCCCCCACCCTTTACGCTACTGCTGCTTTCTGTTATTATCTATGCATAAGTCACTTTAATAACTCTACGCACATGTATATATTACCTCAACTAACCAGTGCCCCCGCTAACCTGTGCCCCCGCACATTGACTGTGTACTGGTACCCCCTGTATATAGCCTCGCTATTGTTATTTTACTGCTGCTCTTTAATTATTTGTGACTTTATTTCTTATTTTTGTAGGTATTTTTCTTAAAACTGCGTTGTTGGTTAAGGGCTTGTAAGTAAGCATTTCACTGTTGTATTCGGCGCATGTGACAAATAAAATTTTATTAGATTTTTAGCTACTTTTCATATCTTTTGTAGAGGCATTGTTTTGTCTGAGTCACTTCATTGTGTGTGTGTTCGTGTGTGCTTGTGTCTGTGCGCACACGTGTGTGTGCCTGTACATGCGTGTGTGTGTTTTGTTTTAGGAATTGGAGTCTAATAATTCAAACCACAGTATGTAGGATCTAATAATTTTGCTACAATATGAACACTATGATATTCCTCTTTGTAAACAGGATCCAGTACCATTTAAAAGTGAAATAATTACTGTAATGTGAAGTCATTATCCCTTTTCAACAATGGTCCTTATTACAGGTCAATTGATTGAATGCCAACACAGAACCCCTTAAACTGTAACAGTGCAGTTGAACATTGAATTAATACTCTGTAAGTTATTAAGAGTACTTGTTTTGGACTCCTGACTATATTCCACTATGAGACAAACAGGTTTCCCTGCTTTCTTTCCAGGAGGAAGTGTGAACTGGTCCCAGTCAACAAAGAAGTTTCAGGTGTCTGCAGCACTGAGCTTTGTCAGGAGCAGAGCAGACTAATGATGTGGGTTTGTTATTAACGGCTGAGSTGAGAGCGGGACCATACTCTCTCAGACAGAGCCCAGGGACAGGTTGCTATAGAGCCCTCAGAAAGGTAACAGACTAACATAATATCAACCCTACATAAAAATACTACAGTTTACTATAGAATACTATACTACACTACGRAGTATCCCTCGYTCATGTAGTGTTTAGTATATAATATTGTAGTATACTGTAGAATACTATACCACACACTGTATTGATATGCTAATYTTAAGTTTGCATATGCCCTGCCCCATTCCCTCCCCCTTAATCCAAATTGTGCCACCCATGACTGAAAAATCTACTGGCCAAGTATAGATCATATATTGCGTTCCTTACCTGTTATAGATKAAAAAGCACAAGTGCTGAACTGAGCTAGTCAGACTGCAATCTGACTGACCGACCTACCTACAGGTTATGGATAATTTGCACTTTTAGAGTTTGTCCAGTAAGGAGAAAGCCTCCCCCAAAAATATCATTAATATTACAGTATAATTTTCCATGTGGGACGCAAATACATAAATTAGTGTTTCAGTGTGACTACACCATCACTGAAGTATCTAAAACCCACAGGTCATGTAAGGGTTAATGGGTAGCCTAGTGTTACTAAGAGATTGATTCTATCATATAGTAAACTAAGCCTGCTCTGGTTCCTTGTGTATCAKTATCCCAGTCTCAGCAAGGTGTACTGTGGAGAAGAGAGCACGTTTCCCCCATCCTCACACTTCAATCCCTGTTCCCTTATGAAAATCCTCATCATAATAATTTGTTAAAACGCTCGTGGTCACTGTCTGTTCTTTACATTAATTGTATGACTTTTAAATGATCATCTAAGGACTGCGTTGGAGTTTTAGAACATTAATGGTTCATGTTTCACATTGTGCATCTAATAATAAGCATACAGTAGAAAATGAAGCTTGACTGATAGCCAAACTTAATAGCTCCAATAAAAGCACCAAGACATAATGATGTCACAAGCAATACACAAGATGTCCAGTAGATYGAGCTACGCACCCAGTTATAGACAAGTCTAACCATTCTTCTGGTTTAGGCTACTTATCACCCATACTACCTTAGACGACAAGAACACAATACCAGCATGCAGAATAACAGATATCTTAAGTTCGTACATATCGTACAAAAACAGCTTAGACTCTTAAGAGGAATGTCTACTTAGGGTGTATTAGGGACTATTGTACTATCTTGATATAGACGCATTAGCAGCCTACACATTAGTGACAGACATTATGAACCAGTCAGCATCAGTCAAAGGTCAGGGTTGTGGCTTAGAGCAAAGTAGTTTAACTGCAACACAGACGTCAATAGAATTGTTGTCCACGATTTAGTTAATCAGCTCTTTGACTGTGAAGAGAGTTTATCCTTGTGTGAACATGTCCCAGAAGCACAAGCAATATGGAAATATATGACTTTTCTAAACTTTCCTTCAATTTGCCAAGAGCTGATCATCTTGGGTTTTTCTACTCCAATCATCGGCATTATGATTATGAAGAAGGGCTGATTATGTCGAAGGCTGAGGAGGAGGAGGACTCATTCTGTTCTGTAATAGAAAATATAGAAGATATCGCTGTTGTTTGCTTCGTTGACCATAATGTGGTGTTGATGAAGTTATTAGTCTCAGTCATTCATCAGCCAGTGCGTCAGTGAGTCCATCACACCATGTTCCTCCTCATGTTTATCAACCAGTTGGTTTCTGCCTTTGATGGTCATTTAAATCCCTAATCTTCTCACAGGGATTTGTCTCGCTGRCACTCAACTTGAAACAACATTTTGGTCACAGTAATATATTATGTTTTGCTTCCCTCCTTCAATCGTTCTAGTTGTATATAGTGACAAAAACATGTTATTAACTGAAAGTGGCAAAGGGTTAAATGCATAGGCCTTCATAAGTCTGTGCATATTTCCTTTTTGTAAAATGCCTTTTGTTCACCCTCATTGTGTGTTGTGTTAATTACTGCAATCACTCACCATTGAGTCCCGCTCGGGGTTTCAGCTGCCTCCCACTCAAATGAAGGATGCACAGAAACGATCTTTGTAATATACTCATAAAGCTTACATGTAGCTAACCAGAGTGCATTCGGAAAGTAATCACTTTTTGACTTTTTCCACATTTTGTTACGTTACAGGCTTATTCTAAAATTGATTAAATAAAACAATTCCTCGTCAATCTACACACAATACCCCATAATGACAAAGCGAAAACAGTTTTTTTTTAAATGTTTGCAAATGTATAACATTTACAAAACAGAAATAACTTATTTACACACTTCAAGTATTCAGACCCTTTGCTATGAGACTCGAATTGAGCTCAGTTGCATCCTGTTTCCATTGATCATCCTTGAATGTTTCTACGACTTGATTGGAGTCCACTTGTAGTAAATTCAATTGATTGGACATGATTTGGAAAGGCACACACCTGTTCATATAAGGTCCCACAGTTGACAGCGCATGTCAGAGCAAAAAAGACAGGATGGTGTCGAGGATTGAAGGTCTGCAAAAACACAATGGCCTCCATCATTCTTAAGTGGAAGAAGTTTGTAACCACCAAGACTCTTCCGAGAGTTGGCCGCTCGGCCAAACTGAGCAATCTGGGGAGAAGAGCCTTAGTCAAGGAGGTGACCAAGAACCCGATGGTCACTCTGACAGAGATTCAGAGTTCCTCTGTGGAGATGGGAGAAAGTTACAGAAGTATAACCATCTCTGCAGCACTCCATCCAATCAGGCCTTTATTGTAGAGTGGCCAGACGGAAGCCACTCCTCAGTAAAAGGCACATGACAGCCCACCTAAAGAGACCTCTCAGACCATGAGAAACAATATTATCTGGTCTGATGAAACCAAGATTGAACTCTTTGGCCTGAATGCCAAGTGTCACATCTGGAGGAAACCCTGACACCATCCTTACGGTGAAAATGGTGGCGGCAGCATCATGCTGTGGGGATGTTTTTCAGCGGCAGGGACTGGGGGACTAGTCAGGATCGAGTGAAAGATGAACAGAGAAAAGTACAGAGGGATCCTTGATGAAAACCTGCTCCAGAGCTCTCAGGACTTCAGACTGGGGCAAAGACCTTCCAGGACCTAAGACCTTCCAACAGGACAATGCAGGAGTGGCTTCGGGACAAGTCTCTGAATGTCCTTGAGTGGCCCAGCCATAGCCCGGAATTAAACCCAATCGAACATCTCTGGAGAGACCTGAAAATAGTTGTGCAGCGACGCTCCACATCCAACCTGACAGAGCTTGAGAGGATCTGCACCGAAGAATGGGAGAAACTCCCCAAATACAGGTGTGCCAAGCTTGTAGCGTCATACCCAAGAAGACTATAGCCTGTAATCGCTGCCAAAGATGTTTCAACAAAATCTCCATTGATCTTTGTGGTTGAATCTGTGTTTGAAATTCACTGCTCGATTAAGGGACCTTACAGTTAATTGTATATGTGGGGTACAGAGATGAGGTACTTATTAAAAAGTCCATGCAACTTATTATGTGACTTGTTAAGCACATTTTTACTCCTACATTTATTTAGGCTTGCCATAACAAAGAGGTTCAATACTTACTGACTCAAGCCATTTCAGCTTTTCATTTTTAATACATTTGTTAAAATTAATACATAATTCCACTTTGATATTATGGGGCATTGTGTGTAGGCCAGTGACACAGTCTCAATTMTATCCATTTTAATTTCAGGCTGTAACAAAACAAAATATAGAAAAAGTAAAGGGGTGTGAGTACTTTCTGAAGGCACTGCAACTATATGATATAGGCAGCAAGGATAGTTGTAATGCATGTCATATAAATCCTTTGTGGATGTTATAGAAGTAACATGTTAGAAATGCTCGTCAAGCTTCTGATCTCACAACTCAATTATTTGTTGACTGTAGACTTTCAAGCCTCTCCAGATGCAAGTGGACCTCCAATGCCACCATAATCTGATTAACTRCAATCAGGCATTTCCCTCTCCTAATACATAGAAAATGCATTCGACGTTGTGGAGCTGTCATCCTAAGTACACAAGGAAGAGGCATTATAAAGACTCCATATTTTTTATGTGTGCTAAGGTCAATGTGCACGTGTCCATGTGTTAAACATCTGGATGTCTAGGCTGCCAACCAGAGGCAACAGTTTTGAAAGGAGTTTCTTTKTGCACACTTTATGGACAACACAACCTGTCCATGGACCAACTTTAGGCTACCTGCTATTAGAGAAGTCTCTGTGTCTGTGAAATAATGTCCAATCGTCTTTGTGCAAGGATTCGATCTCACGCCTTATGGCACACTTGATATCGTGCAGTTTAACACTCAGTTGGAATACATTTCATAACATCACATTSTCAGCACATTGGGCTGAAGTTCACCATTATGTAACAAAAAGAGAGATGTAAGAAAACAGAAACGCCACTGACTCTGCAGCAACCAGGCTCATTCAAGGACTCAAGTCATGTCGGTAGAATTGCAAAGTTGACATGGCAACATTTTGGGGGACTGAAAATGGAGAGGTAGAGTGTTAACACCTTGAATAATGAAGTTCTCCTTGAGTGTGTAAAGATACTGCTGTGCTGCCTAGGCCCCCTAGCCCACTAGTCTAAGACCCGACACAGACAGTTGACTTGATACAAGGCGGGTTCATTCTTCTCCACCCTGGGCTCTGGGAGATCTGCTTCATTAGCCCAGGCAGGCAATAAGGGTCAGTCCACTCTGGAGGGACGAGCTATTGTTCATTTGTTGTCGCCACATGGAACGATGGCCAGAGGTTGACAACACATTAGATCACGTGGTGTACAGAGGGATTGAGCCAGCGCTCATCTATCCTGGAGAGGTCTTAGATGAAGACGCTATGGTTTATACAGTGCGTACTGCAAGCATTGCATAAGGCACAAGAGAGAAGATGACAAAGTCAAGTCAACAACAATAGAAATCTTTCAGCTCCTTCTCCTTGAATCAAATGTCTCTTATCAGCTGTAACAATGCTCCCATAATGCTCCCCACTCAGGGACTTATTCAACTGGAAGTGTGAAGGAGAGAGATGGAGAGAGCAAGAGAGGGATAATAAAGTGCTGTCATTATTGCGTGGTATATCAGGAATGGTGTCTTTTTTATTTGATAAATACTTGCAAGTATTCCTGAATATTTCTGATGAAAAGGCACCTTTTCATATGAGCTTACGGCGTCTATGCGATGTCAAGAATCAGCAAGCTCACTCTGTACATAGTGAGTTTGGGATTTCAGCTACAAACCTTTTAAGATGCAAAGGTGGGTGGAAGAGATAAGAGTGGGACAAAATTATTCTATTTAAGAGCCCCATACTGTATGCACAAACTTATTTTACTCACAAAGGAAAATAAGTCACTTTACAACCTGTATGAAGATTTATAACTCTCAATAGCCTGTCAGTCCATGTAAAAAAAGCCAGTTCATTCAAATTCAGAGGTTGGCAGTAAGTGTGACTGCAGATAAGGAAGGTTTTCTTTGGTGGATGATGGAGATCAATTTGGCTCTCTAAAGCTAAAATATGAACTGCTTTAGAAGACGTCTAATGCTTGAAACTTGGAGAATWCTGTCAACTAGCAAAATTCTATACTGAACAACAAAAAATGTATAAATGGTCTCACTATCAAACAGTCATGAAATAATAAAACAATAATATTAGCTTCAAGAGACAATCAAGTGGGCCTAGAAATTTTGCAACCATATAACGGTCAGTTGTCACTGGACCCAACGCTGCTAATAGAAATACAAGGGAGGGCACAAATATCATGTAAAGAATTATGTTTATTCACAAATAAATCAGATGACATAACAGAATTTAAAAAAATTAAAACCTCAAATGTATATGCTCAGCCAAATTAAAATGCAAATTAACTATCTATTTTAGATCGCTAAAACAGATTCGATATGTGAATGKTTCCATACAGCCAGTACACAGTAGGTAGGGTAAAGCATAGCAGAGAGAACATTCGACCAACCTTTACTTGGCAATACTTAACTCCCGACTTGGAAGACTTCTAAACTTCCATGTCTAGTTGCAGGGGGTTCATTTGAATTTAGAAAATGCTCCATTATTAAATTAATGTTTTGCTCCATGAACTAATCCAACAATGTGTACCCCTTTACACATTGTTGGATTACTTCCTCTCTTCCTAACACACTCACTTGCTATATCAACTCAAAACAGAAAGGAAAAGTGGGATCCTTGGGATGTCCATCTCGGACGTCACCCCATTGAAGTTGAAATGTAAAACTGTTAAGGTAAGGGTTAAGGTTAGGGTTAGGTAAGGGTTATTATAGTTTAATTTAGGGTAAGGGTAGGGTTTAAGATTAGGGTTATGGATAGAGACGTCCCAAGGATCCGGTGTGGCTAGAGGGTGACCGGGGTGGAGCCCAGAGACTATACACACTCAAGGAACCATGGAACCTTGTGGGTAACAGCTATATGAAGGTGGCAGCAGGTAGCCTAGAAGTTAAGAGTGTTGGGCCAGTAACCAAAAGGTCGCTGGTTTGAATCCTTGAGTTGACTAGATGAAACATAACATTTGTTGATGTGCCCTTGAGCAAGGCATTTAACCCCAATTGCTCCTGTAAGTTGCTCTGGATGAGAGCATCTGCTAAAATATAAAGAAGAACAGTTGAAGTCGGAAGTTTACATACACCTTAGCCATATACATTTCAACTCAGTTTTTCACAATTCCTGACATTTAATCCTAGTAAAAATTCCCTGTCTTAGGTCAGTTAGGATCACCACTTTATTTTAAGAATGTGAAATGTCAGAAGAAATAGAGAAAATTATTTATTTCAGCTTTTATTTATTTCATCACATTCCCAGTGGGTCAGAAGTTTACATACACTCAATTAGTATTTGGTAGCATTGCCTTTAAATTGTTTAACTTGGGTCAAACATTTCAGGTAGCCTTCCACAAGCTCGCTCGCACACGCTTTTTCAGTTCTGCCCACACATTTTCTGTAGGATTGAGGTCAGGGCTTTGTGATTACCACTCCAATACCTTGACTTMGTTGTCCTTAAGCCATTTTGCCACAACTTTGGAAGTATGCTTTGGGTCATTGTCCATTTGGAAGAGCCATTTGCGACCAAGCTTTAACTTCCTGACTGATGTCTTGAGATGTTGCTTCAATATATTCACATAATTGTCATTCCTCATGATGCCATATATTTTGTGAAGTGCACCAGTCCCTCCTGCAGCAAAGCACCCCCACAACATGCTGCCACCCCRGTGCTTCACGGTTGGGATGGTGTTCTTCGMCTTGCAAGCATCCACCTTTTTCCTCCAAACATAACAATGGTCATTATGGGCATGCAGTACAATTTTTGTTTCATCAGACCAGAGGACATTTCTCCAAAAAGTACGATCTTTGTCCCATGTGCAGTTGCAAACCGTAGTCTGGCTTTTTTATGGCGGTTTGGACCAATGACTTCTTCCTTGCTGAGCGGCCTTTCAGATTATGTCGATATAGGACTCGTTTTACTGTGGATACATACACTTTTGTACTTGTTTCCTCCAGCATCTTCACAAGGTCCTTTGCTGTTGTTCGGGATTGATTTGCACTTTTCGCACCAAAGTACGTTCATCTCTAGGAGACAGAACACGTCTCCTTCCTGAGCGGTATGACGGCTGCGTGGTCCCATGGTGTTTATACTTGCGTACTATTGTTTGTACAGATGAGCGTGATACCTTCAGGCATTTGGAAGTTGCTCCCAAGGATGAACCGGACTTGTCTACCATTTTTTTTCTGAGGTCTTGGCTGATTTCTTTTGATTTTCCCATGATGTCAAGCAAAGAGGCACTGAGTTTGAAGGTAGACCTTGAAATACATCCACAGGTACACCTCCAATTGACTCAAATTATGTCAATTAGCATATCAGAAGCTTCTAAAGCCATAACATCATTTTCTGGAATTTTCCAAGCTGTTTAAAGGCACAGTCAACTTAGTGTATGCAAACTTCTGAKCCACTGGAATTGTGATACAGTGAATTATAAGTGAAATAATCAGTCTGTAAACAATTTTTGATAAAATTACTTGTGTCATGCACACTGTAGATATCCTAACCGACTTGCCAAAACTATAGTTTGTTAACGAGTGGTTGAGTGGTTGAAAAACAAGTTTTAAAATCTCCAACCTAAGTGTATGTAAACTTCTGACTTCAACTGTATGTGGTTCAACAGCTCCATATCCTTACAATGTGTATTAAGGTGACAATGTGTATTAAGGTGTCACAAATAGGCTACTGCTGGACATAATGTTGGAATTGAACATGCTGTTTTCCAATCTGAGGCTATTCTGAAATGTTGTCTGACATTTTAGACCAAGTGTGTAGATGATGTCCAAMTTCATGCAAATTGGTTCAGTGGTTGATTCCATAGCCATTGACACAGGTGCTTCTTCACACAYGCAGGTAGACTTGAATCTGGGTCAATCTACAGTACTGATTTTTACATATATTTWTTAAAATTTAACTAGGCAAGTCAGTTAAGAACAAATTCTTATTTACATTGACGGCCTACCCCGGCCAATCCTGAACGACGCTGGGRAAATTGTACACCGCCTATGGGACTCCCAATCATGGTCGGATGTGATACAGCCTGGATTCAAACCAGGGACTGTTGTGATGCCTCTTGCACTGAGATGCAGTGCTTTAGACCGCTGCGCCACTCAGGAGCCCACTCGGGATGCTGGAGTGCCTTATCAGTGGACAGCTGCTGGAACATCCGGGAGGGTCAATATCTCCTATGGTTTCACTTGAAACTCTTCCATTTCTATATTTCGCTCTCAGACATTGTGCTAAAGTTATTTTGGAATCGATTTCATCCTGTAGTGCTGCAATGCTGTGCAGGCGARGTGTCTGTTATCTGTGTGCAGAGATACAGTAGGCTCACTGAATTAGATATTTATGTGAATAACATTTTTTACAGTGTGGGGTAGATCTACTAAACCATTCTAGTACCGTAGGCATGTGCAGATACTGTACGAATTGTACTGGCACTGTATGTAGGCCTATGGAACATTGACTTGCAGGACACTGCAATATATAAAACATTGGCGGTTGCATTTGATCAGGTTAGATACTGGATAGATGTTGATGATTCACTTATGAACCAACTAATGAAGCAACATCCTCAGACTGTCTCTATATAGAGAACAAGCTAACGATGATAATAATACAATCTACATCAGCAGAAAATTGAATTCACATACTTAACAAGTACCAAGATCAGATTGAACTAGTGACTTAGCCCTGTGACACTACAATACTTCCCCAGAAAGTTTTAATGAGGGAACAATATGATGTAATGACCCATTAACTCACAATTATGGGCTTCTCAACTAATTGCCAGCTCTTTTTTTATCGTGTCTCTCCCCCCTCCTGACGCCAGTGCAGTGATTAATGTTGTGTTATGCTGTCTGATGCCTCCAGTTCACAACAGAAAGAACAAAAGGTCCTGGACCAGGGATAATCAACTAGATTCAGCTTGAGCGGATCATTTGTAGACTGCAAATTCACAGTAAGAAGCCCAAACAAGCCCCCTTTTGCCCTCAGAACAGCCTCAATTCGTCAGGGCATGGAATCTTCAAGGTGTTGAAAGCGTTCCCCAGGGATGCTGGCTCATGTTGACTCCAATGTTTCCCACAGTTTTTGTCAAGTTCACTGGATGTCCTTTGGGTGGTGGACCATTCTTGATACACACAGGAAACTGTTGAGCGTGAAAAACCCAGCAGCGTTGCGGTTCTTGACTCGAACTGATGCGCCAGGCACCTACTACCATACCCTGTTCAAAGGCACTTAAATATTTTGTCTTGCCAATTCACCCTCTGAATGGCACACATACACAATCCATGTCTCAGTTGTCTCAAAGTTTAAAAATCCTTCTTTAACATGTCTCCCCCTTTCATCTACACTGACTGAAAGAGATTTAACAAGTGACATCAATAAGGGATCATAGCTTTCACCTGGATTCACCTGGTTAGTGTCAGTGTCATACTCAGTGTATGATAGTGTATCTCTCTGTTATGTGTGGGAATACTTTGGAACAGATTTCCAAAATTAATATCACTTGGATATGTTAGTGTTTTTACAGTCCATTATGTCCAACAATAAAKAATAAATGATCAGTAGCCAGTTGAGGAACCCTGTCATATATGTTTGATGCATTGGACATTTTGTCTCTTTAGTTTGAAGAGTAAAAACTCGTTCACTCAGAGAAAATAACAGAAAGAAGTGACAGAAAGGAACAGAGGGAAACGGAGAGATAAAATCTGAAACACTGCCATTTGAGGCCCAGTAGGCTTCAGCTAGCCCTGAAATTGTATCACGTCTGAARCTTTTTTTCTTTCGTTTAAAACCGCAAAAATGCCTCAGGATGTTTCCTGTGTTTGGTATCGAGTGAAAATGGGCTGGGGTTTCTCCGACAGCGCCTTGCCTGGAAAGGTCAGCTCCGTGGGGGAAATGAAAGTGAGAACAAATGTGGCATTTATTATGCTCAATACCCCACTCTGGGCCAACAGGAAGAGTCTCACAGCACAGCAGGCCATGTGAAAAGAAGACCATTGAGACAATGTATCTATGTACTCAACACCAAACACACATGCATGTACTGGTACTCACCTGTAGGAAAATCAGGGGAGGGTAAATAGGAGAAAATGTTTTACTCCTACGTAGTAATGAGGTGGGATCCACTTGATACCTTCAGTTTCAGATATTTCATCAGGCCTTTTGTGAGGATTCTAAAAGGCACTCTTAAAACAATTACCCATCTTCAGTTCACTGATTTAATGACACTGTAGACTATAGAGATACACACAAGGGGAGAGTCTCTTTCTCTCTCCCCAGACTATTTTCACWCTTAGCCTCATCCATCCATCCTCCCTAGAGCGCTGAGTAAAAGAAAAGAGAATCCAGACTATCCCAGTCATGTGGTTACAAAAGTTATTTTATTGAGAGCACTGTTACTAAACAAAGTTGATTTCCCCACCTATTGAAATCCAAGTCACATCTTGGATTAGTATTTTCTAAAAGCTATCTCTTGAGACAAATGTGAACACAAAGACATAAGGTAGCTGTTTCTTGCATTTTTAGAAGTAAATTAAACAAAGTAGTGGCAGACCAAAAATAGTATTTAAAGGACAACATACATTGAATCTCACTATAAATGCACAAAATGAATTGGACTGAAAATAGATTAAAACAAACCTGGCTGAACCAATAGTCAACTGAATGGAACACCATTTCAATATCATCAGGGTGTCTGCACATATAGTTCATATCATACAAATGTGGATATTATTTTATTTTTTTAAACAAATTGATTAAGGTACAAAAACATTTTCAGTTATGTGACACTCCCTTTTATTGTGCTATGCCAAAGATGATGACAAATAGGGAGAAAATGTATAGAATACAATTACTCTCAAGTCATACAGTAACATATTAGGTGATGGATAGTAACAGATACGATGGATGGCTGCTCAATGGACTATGAGATGCTTTCCCTTAACAGTAGAATACCATGTTACAGTACATACAGCATAATATACAGTGTGTATTTGGGTCCATTTTAAGAGTGTTCTTAAAAGGGAATCTTTAACACAAATCCATTCATGTACTGGTACTCACCTTAGATGTACTATGGATCAGCTGTGGAAAACTGTCTTCAATCATATGCCTTATTTCAAAATCACCATCCACAAATTAATTTAGTAGGTTTAAAAGAATGAAACATTAGTGGATTTGTAGAGTTAAATAAAAAGGCACACCTTCATTTATGGGCTAATTCTGACATCCTCTCACATTCCCTCATTTGCAGTTCTAAAGCCACTCTATTAATCATCTCATTAATGTCAAAGATGTTAAACCACTAGATGTTGTACTGCCATCTACTTACCAGCTAATTGGTAGTGGAACATTTCCATCTCTTTGTCAATGGCTTATACTTCAACCCTGAAGTATTAATGGCAAAATGCATCATGAAATACCAGGTAGAAAATATAATCTCTTCTATCTGTACTCCGTTTAATCCTTTCACCTTAGTTTGAAATCTAGTTGGATTCTTGCCAAACATCGCTGCACTTAAAGGATATCACTGTGGTATCAAATGACAGGTTAATAGATTGCCTACAGACTGGTGGTTTAAAACATTTATGAACAACAGAGAAAATGGTTGGGAAATATGTCATGTCTGCACCAAAAATTTCTCTCTAAATAGTCATTTCAAAATGTCACATTTTTCTCCATGTCAGGTGTTGAGCAAATTAGAGAGGACATCTGTAAGTAGGCATTCCATTTCAATGGAGTGACATTAACAGAATGACAACAAAAAATCATCCAGTCCTGTGATGTGTCCTTCCAGTGCAAACATACAACAATACTTTTATTCAGCATAGTGTACTAAGTGGATGTGAGTCAAATGTTTGGAATTGGAAATMCTTGGATCTTTGTATRTCAAGGAACAAAACCACTGTTCAGTATAAGGCAGACGACATAGCTGTTCATGACTGTTATTGACATATCAAAGTAAACAGGACAAACGGAAATGGCATAGTGCAATAAGTGTCACTATTCTTGGGTTGGGGAAGAGCTTCTCTTTTTAGATACACCAAAATTATGCCCTCGATCAAAGTCCAAGACAGCCTCTTTATTGCAGCAGAAGAGATCCGAATAAATCTCTTCAGACAAGTCATTTTGTTCATTCTTTCTATCTTCAGGAGTCCAGCGTGAGCAGTCAGTGAATCCTTTTGGCAGTAGTTCAGGGGCGGTTGAGCGAAATGCCGCAGTGCAACACTTTCCCACCTTCTCTTTTTCCTTTCCTCATTTTTGTGGGGTTTGGGGAAAGGCTGCCCGATCACATGCCCGTTGTGCTCAGGCCCATGCCCGCCTGGCTCATGCAGGGGAGAGTCTGTGCAGCTTTGGGGAAGTCATGGGCGACCAGCCGTCCGTTCTCTCCCCCGCTCCCTGTCCTGGTCATTCTGCTCAGGGTGGAGCTCAGCATGGCCGCATCAATGATTTGCTGCATGGGAGAGTTTCATTACACTACTGTGTTACATAACACAACACGGAGAAACACATGATAGTTACGCATGCTCTACTGAACTCCACTAAGGTCATCTGTTGAACTCTACTGAACTCCACTAAGGTATCTGTTGAACTTACTGAACTCCACTAAGGTAATCTGTTGAACTCTACTGAACACTAAGGTCATCTGTTGAACTCTACTGAACTCCACTAAGGTAATCTGTTGAACTCTACTGAACTCCACTAAGGTCATCTGTTGAACTCTACTGAACTCCACTAAGGTAATCTGTTGAACTCACTGAACTCCACTAAGGTAATCTGTTGAACTATTGAACTCTACTGAGTTAATCTACTGAACTCTACTGAACTCCACTAAGGTAATCTGTTGAACTATTGAACTCTACTGAGTTAATCTACTAACTGAACTTCTACTGGGGTTCATTTTCCTTTCTGAGTTCAATCCCTCGGTTATGCGTAAAAACAATACAAAAATGACTTGAAACAGCCACTAAGTCATCATTATCGGTTCAGTGACTTTGTATAAAGCAGGGATTCGCAAACAGACAATCCTGACTTCGGTACTCTGAGTCACTCAGTTGCTTTTATTCCTTTGTAAACTCTTGTGAAAGATGAGAGCATGAACTAATTCTCTCTGCTTATTTCTCTCTGTTTATTTCACACAGTGGAGGGCCATGTGCAATGATTGTACCATGCAAAATATGAGGCCGAACCCATAACAATAATGCAAGCAGAACCGCGCGYCGCTAGCTCCCAGCCTACTCTCTTTTGCATTAGTTTAACATAATGAAACCCTGTAGGCTTGAAACTGGAGCTAATGATCTAGATGTGGGCTGCTACATCCTCTGTGTATAAATGATTTAAATCCAGCACACTTCAATGGATTCCGAGGATTATGCTCTTCGGATGATGCAGGCTAATTGGTGTATTCGCAGCAGCGATTTGTGGCTGTGATGCTTTAAACACAGCAGTTAGGTGATTCTGCTGTCGTTCACGACATGACAAGGAAACATTMTCAACAGAATGGTTGTTTTATGCGGGAGAGTTGAACGTGTACTGTAAAGCAGGCATGTATCATATATACATTCAAGTACAATCATGTAATTAAATCACTTTTGTTGCTCATATGCACAAAAAAAGTCCCTAGTTTCATGTCTTCTTAACTGATGTAATTGGATGTTCGTTTCTTTTTATAGAAAAACATTCAAAACCAAAACGTTGTTTGGGAAACCCTGCKCTAACTGTGAGTAGCTCTGGATAAGAGGCTCTGCTAAATGAATACAATGTTTTTTTTTTTATTATACATTCTAATATTAAGCATTAAGTTCATGAGGTCAATGAGACGTTGCAAATGAAAGTTATATACAAGTCTGAACTAATTCTCTGATAAGATGAAAAGATACCCACATCTTTGATCTAAACAGGAACTTCTACTCTAGCATGATCAAATGCACAACACAAARGTCTCTATTTCCAGAAGATACAATACACCACAGGAGAGAATAAGTACTGTACAACTAAGAAGTGGTGTGACATATTCTCCACCTACACACAAACTCCTCAGCACAATTACTCAAATCATAGTCATCTAGTAGCTGTAGGACTGCATAGAACCCTTCATTAAAGCAGCTCTATGCCCCACAAATTGCTTTAGTCTTCAGTCCTGTAGTTCAGGGGGATGTACAGTATCTCTGTATGAGTCATAGGGGCGGCATAAGTAGATAATAATGGGTGCCAAGGTAGAGTCATGAATATTGGCTCTTATTACATTACAGAGTCTTCGTCATTGCATAAAGGTTATGGCAAGCGCTGCCTGTAGTCCTGCACTTACCTTCATCCTCCTGGACTCAATCCTGGACTTGTAACAGAACTCGACCAAGGCCACGAGCATAGCCAGCCCCAGCCCACCAATCAAGATGTAGAACACCCCGGCCACATTGCTGAGGCTCAYAGCACTGGTCTTGTCCTACAGGCACAGAGACACAGGGTAAGATGCACCAAATCATGCCCAAGAGACACACCACAACACATCATAATACACAAGTATAAAAGGTAGGATAACCATAAAACTGCTCTCTAAGGCTACTATACTGTCATAGTGACCTTATAAGGCACATACCCTTAAGCGTGCCTTCATGATTAATCAACAGGTTATTGTTTATCACCTATAAAGGTGCTGGCATGTCTTTCTAATTTAAGTGACTACTATCAACAACAAACTTGATACAGTATGTATCTAAGACTGACAGAAACATGCAAAGTCATGCATATCTAACAAGCTTGGGGTGAACATATCCTCAGAAAGTAGCGAATTCATGTGCATTTATGGTYTACTGTATCTTTTATATGACATAATGTCCAGTCAGTCAAAATCACATATGCATTAAAAACCATGAATTCCATTCTATATCTCCTCGCTTATTTATTTATCCTTTATTTAACCAGGAAGTCCCAGAATTATATGTAGTTGGTGTTGTGTATTCTAAATAATTCCAAGACTTGTTCTAATAGAGTGGAACCATGCAAGAGGAAAAAAGGTCAACATTGTTTTAGGTTTACTTCCTAGGTAGGGGTATCTCTATAAAWTATCATTACATTTTCAAATAAATGCACCAAATAAGGGAGGGCAATTGGTTCGACAAACCATGGTAGTCATGACATCACAAAAGGGTTGTGCACATCCATGACATGCATAGTCTGGGTTTGGTGACCGACAGGCCGTGCCTTGGGTCTTATACAATAGCATGCACACTGTCTAAATAAAAGACAGAGACGAGGAAAACAGCACTAGAGGGGCCGATTCTGGGAGAGAAGATCGAGATATGGAGTTGGTCTCGTATCAAGGGCTTTCTCTCCGCACCGTCATTTACACTTGTGTCTCTTTATTTGATTTTGAAAGTTAAGATCACAAATCAATCAAAATTAAATTCAGTCAGCAAACTCTGAATACTTTGTCCGTTGATGACTCAAGAATATCCCAGACATTGGAAAAGATGGTATTGGAGCTGACAGTAACTTTATGGTTTTTAGCCATGTTTTTCATATACTATACAACTTKTATTGTTATCATTGCAATTGGCTGCATCAGAATTAGCTTCTCGGATTTTGGAGAAGAGAATCCAACCCTAGGTATACGTTTTGGTTAGATGAAACAAGCACTTGCCAAGATCTAATTACGGGCCGTTGACTTATCCATAGGATGTGAGGACACAGCAATTAACACTAATCACTAAGGTGTCTGAGTTCCACAGCTGACATGAATCGCAGTTATAAGGACACCAGTTTGGGTAAATGGCAGATTGGAGACAAAGAGAAAAAGTGCTGAGTGCTAGGAAGGGGACGAGGGACCTTACAGAAGTGCTAATGCTCAATCTTGGTGTTAAGTATAGGACCAACACATGGACTGACCTTTCTTCCGGAGTCCTTGCTTCCACACTCTCCCTTATCGTACCACCATTTGTTCTTTAGTTTGTCTAAGACGGCTTGCTCATTGAGTTTCAACACCGCTAGGTTTACGGGGATTCTTCAACCAGGGAAATAACATAAATAACATTACCCATGTTATCTTATGTTATTCAGCACATAGTAAACATACACCCATTATTATGTATAGATATCTAGATAGATAAACAAAAAAAACACAATCACAACTTGAAACTGTCACTGCCAAAGTGATATGCATTAATACTCCATCTAGCTTTGTGTCCTTTCTCCCTACAGCAAGATGTGTATTACTATATCACTTTGGGTAACCGGCAAAATGTAAACACTCAGATATGCAAACSTGTCAATTATTGTTGCTCTATAAAGACAGTAGTTGAGAAAACATACTCAAAACTGTGTTCTTTCGGGGATTGCTAATACAACTACTTTGAAAGTAAAAAGGCAAATTTTTGAAGAATTTATAATACAATATAGTTCTACGGTTAAACAAACTAACGTCACCAAGGACGAAGGGGGATTTGTGGTATTGCAGCCAGTGTGTTTTTGAAGGTACATTGCCGGTTACCCCCATCGTCGTGGTTACCCGCTAGGTTTCTCATACTGGGGCTGACCTTGGAATCACCTCCCCCGCTGCCGCATTCGCCCTTGTCGTACCACCATTTGTTTTTCAATTTGTCCAACAGGCCCTGCTCGTTCAGTTTTAACACTGCCAAGTTTACTGGGTTTCTTGAAATGATAATAGAATAATACTGGTCAGCATTTATGGAGATGTGATATGTGGTGTGTGGCAGAGGTAGTTCAGAAATAAAGTCTAAATACTAAAAAGTAGGTATTGTCGTCAGAAGAATGAGAAATGTATAAAAAAATAAGTAACTAATAATGTGGCTGACACTGTACAATTAAGAAAAACATTTGTTTCTAGTATGTAAAAATTATATAATATGGCTAAACCATGACAGATTTTACCAAGCAAGACAAGGGTTGTAGGTAGGAGAACTATAAATGTCAGTAATGTCTTAGATTTTGGTGTGTGGTCATATCGTTCTATGAACATTTCCTGAAGTAAGTAGTTCCCTGGATAAGGAAAAGACGTAAATAGCCAACTTGCTGATTCACTTTGCAATATTCAGTTTCCGTCAGTCATCATCATTCATTGTGTTATTGTTGTGGTCAAGGAGCACCATCCAAAGCATTACTGATATTGTCCATTGTGGTCCATTCCCTTGTCTTCACCTTTTGCTATTGCTGGTCCACTGTGGACAACCCTCTCCTTACTAACATGGCAGAAGGTGCTGCTGAAAAGAAGACTAATGGAAACATATAGCAGCATGAACCTCAGCAAGCTAGAGTCTTTCTCAGTAAAACCCCTGAATTCTTTCTTATCCAGAGAGAATTGGAAAGAAAGAGGTCAGTCTGCCTTATGGATGAGTAAAAGAAATCCACATCCTGTATTAGGATTAGTAGCATTTATCTTTGAGAGCATCAGTTTTCTTGTGATGCAGCTGACAAAATAAAGGGATGTGAGTGACGTTGATGTGGGGAAAAACAGGAAGMAAGAACATTACGTTTTCAACAGGTAAGGCAAGATTAGGCAAGGGTGAGATGGAATGGTGGGCCACATCAGAAGCATAGCAATGAATGACTCTTGGTCCATTTGTGTTTCATGGATATTATGGAGAACTGATTACAGTTTACAACTTTATGATGGTGGATAAGGGTGTTGTCCGAATCTGACAGAGCAACATTGYTCGTATTTAGAACTCATGGTTAAGAGATTTTCCAAATGATCAAAAACAAAGCTCATATAGAATACTGTGCATCTGATGTGGCACAGTTGTTACAGTTCATACAGTAGTTATTTAAACAGTATTTTCTACTTCCAACATACACAAACTATCACTAAAGTGCAAATATAGGACACTGTGGCATGGTGATCATTGATTGGTTAAAGCTAGTTTTAGATGGTTCGTTTTCAAGAGCAAGATTTTTACAACTTCAAGAATATAGAATAGGAAAACATCAATCCCATATACAGTACGTAAATCCAAATAAAGATCAATTCACATAATTGGCTCAGAACTTGACAGCGAATTTGAATTCCCAGCCACAGTGTGATACAAGACAGTTAATCTCAGAGCATGTATGAGGCAGTCCAGCCCAGTCCGTTCCATCCATCACATCAGTGAGTGTAACTATGAAAGCCTTTGTGAAACACCACTCGCTTCGGTCACATTGATAAAGATATTATATGTGTATCAAACATATGTGATGCAGGTAATGTGGAATTGGTAGACTATAAACTAGGTAAATGACATGAGTGATCAATCAAACAGGCTGCTAGGTGTGGTTGCCAAAGCCTATGGGCTTTGTGAATGGTTCATTAACACGGGCATGTTAATATGAGGAAAATAAAATCTGATTGAACACAGATGCATGAAAAGTGGTGAAACTCATGACTTCCTAAATTTGACAWAAATAAAACTGGGTTACAGTGCATTTGCCCTGAAATAACTAGGCAAATACTGGGTAATAATTGTTTTTTGGTACTAAAATAAAATGGTAATTAAATCATGAGAGATTGTACAGGAAAGGTAACAACTAAAATGTAGGATTCTATTTCTAGGGCTCTTTCTTGCAAAAATTCTGATTTGATATTTACTACCAAAGTACACATCTCTTGTAGTGTCTCCATTGTCTACTGTGTTTCCAAATTAAGCAGTGTAACAGCACCACAGAGCTCGAAGATAAAAAGCTGCTGGTAATAACATCAGGGCCTCATTTAAAGTTCCTTTTAATTGGCTTTCATGTACTATATGTCAAGACTGAATTTATATTGTCATAACCGTTGTCGTCCCGTTTGCTTAGTTATTTAATGGAGAAAGACATTGTAACATGATATTGTATGAATAAGTAAAAGGACTGAACAGTCATGCTTCCAACATAAGTACGTGTTGATGATACTTTATTAACTGAGTTGAGACAGTGGGGACACAAGCATTCTAGAATATTGGTGAGAGTGGTTACAAACCATAAGTACAGTATAGTTATCTATGGCTGAATGAGATCTCACTATACCACTACATTAACTATTATGTAGGTATTATGCATTATTACTGAAACAGACAAAATGTTCATAATTTACCCATGAATTGTGAAATTAATATAACATTTAACTAAATGTATTGAAGCAATTATCTCTTCACTCATTATTATCTACTTTAAATTCATAATTTCATAATTCATAATTTATGTAAGCTCACTCACCTCCTTGTGTCTTTGGTATTCACATGTAAAACACAACATGTGCTCGATCGTCATGGTGATGTGACCAGCCTGTAATTACCTTAGTGCTGATCCCTTGGGCGTAGCAATGCCGTATCCTTTAGAGTCCAGGTTCCCGCCCACCTTCATAGTGTCACATGGTTTCCTCTGCTCGATGTACTCGTTCATGGTGGACTCCAGCAGGTAAGCATACCTCCCTTTGGACTTCCTGACCCGCACCACGCCCTCGTCTGTGGTCTTCACAAACACTGACGGGTCAGCAGACTTCATGTAGGACCACATCTTCTCAAACACGGCGATCTTCGATCTCTGGGGTGCAAAAACATGAATGACTTGAGTGAACTATAAAAGGCTACAGATGTGCTCTTTGAGAATGTAACCGTCACATCAGAAACTATATAGCCACATCATGACTTGCTCCAGAGTGGCGCAGGGGTCTAAGGCACTGCATTTCAGGGCTAGAGGCGTCACTACAGACCCTGGTTCGATCCCGGGTGTGATCGGGAGTCCCAGAGGGCAGCGCACAATTGGCTCAGCGTCATCCGGGTTAGGGGAGGGTTTAGCCGGGGTAGGCCGTCATTGTAAATAAGAATTTGTTCTTAACTGACTTGCCTAGTTAAATAAAGATTAAATAAAATAAAAATTAAATGACAATGCTTTTTCAGTGATAACATCTAGAGGCCCAAAAAATTGGCAATGGCTCCAGTCACCCAAGTCATAGACTGTTCTCTCTGCTACCGCACGGCAAACAGTACCGGAGCGCCAAGTCTAGGACCAAAAGGCTCCTTAACAGCTTCTACCCCCAAGCCATAAGACTGCTGAACAATTAATCAAATGGCCACCTAGACTCTTTACATTGACCCCCCGCCCCCTCTTTGTTGTTACACCTCTGCTACATGCTGTTTATTATCTATGCATAGTCACTTTACCCCTACCTACATGTACAAATTACCTCGACTAACCTGTACCCCCGCACATTGACTCGGTACCGGTACCCCCTGTATATGGCCTCATTATTGTTATTTTGTGACTTTTTATTTCATTTTTTACTTTAGTTTATTTAGTAAATGTTTTCTTAACTATTTATTGAACTGCATTTTTGGTTAAGGGCTAGTAAGTAAGCATTTCACGGTAAGGTCTACACCTGTTGTATTCGGCGCATGTGACAAATAKAATTTTAGTTGACTAGAGCAGCAGCTCACCCTAAAGAACTCTTTGGTGGAGCCTCCGTCTAGGGTACCATAGGCAATCTCTGTCTGCTTGGCCAGGTCCTCAGCACTCTCTATGGGTGACACCATCCTCTCTACTGTGAGGAAAGCAGCCAGGTTGGCCGTGTAGGAGGAGATGATGATGAGGGTGAAGAACCACCACACGCCCCCCACGATGCGACCAGAGAGGGACCTYGAGAGAAGAGAGAGTTATCTTTAATTATCTTTAACATTTTCCAATCTACGATAGAAGCAAATGAAAAGGGAAAGTGTTGCGTGAGGGGAGTGACAAATCCATTTTTCAAGAGTTACACTAATCGTTTCTTGGCACACAATGACACTGCATTGCATTCTGTTGACTCTACGGATAACCACTCAATCAATTGGATAATCACAGTTTCTCACAATGCCACAGGTATAGGGAGATGTCTAACATACACAATATGAGCAAAAGATAAGCACTTAAAATATTAGCGATCAATCATAGCGATAAATTTACCTTCAAAAGACCTGGCACGTCATTTATCAACTGTGCGGAAATTTCTCAGTAAATTCTGGCATATGTGGAGATTCTAGGATTTGCGTGCTCAACAAATTTTGGGGGTTTATCAAACTGTCACATGTATCATATACTCATGCTTTCATTGAGAAATTAGAGCCATACTATATTTGTGCGCTCGTGAACGAGTGCTACAACCCCACTTGGAAAATGCCTTCCATTRAACTTTTATGGTAACAAAAACCCTKATTTGCTGTGACTTTTTCAAACTGAATATGCACGCCGCCTATAACAAGTGCCAAACACTGGCCGCACAATCTGCAAGATCGATTGTATATTCAAACAATTTCAATGTAAATGCTGCCTACAGCCCACACGTCTATGCAAAAGACGAATGATTGTGTTTCTATCTCCTGCCTCGGTATAGGCTCTGAGATTAAACAGGCTATGATGTCGCACTGCTTACACACAGAAATGCTGTAGCCTACCGATACTGTCAAATATTTTAAATAGGCTATTGGTCTATTTACTTTTGAGCGTGGTTYACTATCAAATGAGCGATGGATAAATGGTAGCCTAATATTTGTTGTGTAGCGTGAATAAACCAGTCATTCATGTCAGAAAAGGAGAAACAGGCCCTGTAATATAATTATGATTTAGGCCTATATAATAAAAGTAAAATAAATATATTAGGTGGGATGCTGCTATATTAGGTGGGATCTCCTCCAATGGCAAATGCATCTGTTTTATCATTAGGCCTACATTTTTATGGTTTTATTAGACTACCATCAAACACCATTTTCCCCAAAATAACTATATTTGCTTGCAATGCAGTTGATCAACCGCTAGAAGTTGTGCGTGCGCATGGTCTGAGACTTGCATGGAGATACGCACACTTTCCCGTCAAGTTCAAAAGGGATCAATACCAACCTTTGCGGGAAAAGTGGCGCACGCAAACCTTTYATAAATGAGGACCCTGAACCCATCCTAGGTCTAAATCTGAGAGCCGTCTACGTTCTGCTACAAACGTGTTCTAAACCACAGCAGGGACAGAGATAGCTGCTGCAGCATGTCTGCTCCAAAGATCACAGCGTCGCTGCGAAACAGTGATCACATTGATGTCAACAGAAACAGATATTGTTGGATTGTCTTTTGTAGGCGGCACCCATCCAATTATAATGCATTGTAGGAAACAATCGTCTCAAATTCAGGCAGATCAGGCGTAAACAAACATGAACGTTGTGTGGGCTGAGGGGAAGATGGGGAAAGCTGATAGATCTGTAGCAAATGGCGTTCAGCATTACAGGAGCACTGGGGGTAAATGCAGATTTCTCAAAGYTGACACTTCTCTCTTGGAAGCAGCGAGGCAGCTAACCAAAGCAGAGGAATTGTGTGAAAATAAAAATAGCAAAGTGTTGTTCTCTATTGTTTCATGCAAAGCAGAGGATAAGCCGACTCCAGTATTTGGATTCACCCTGCATATTCGGGGAGAAGAACATCCTCACCCACAGACCTGTTCCCAAATCCGGAAATCACGGCAACCGTTACTCTGGAAGATTTGCTGAATAAAAGCTCATTTTATTGCCCTGAATCCCTGCTGCACAATGCAGCTCACACACTAAAAGAGAATTTAAAAACAGCAACAACAGAGGGAGCCCAGGAATAGAGGTGGGGGGGTGGTATGTGAGAATGCCACTGATAATACCAACAAAGGAAAGCAAAAACAACTAAAGAAGTACATTTCCAGAAGAAACTGTGTGTTTGCTAGCTTGTGGTTGTGAAATAAGTTATAGTAGCGGAAGTAACTACAGTGGTAATGGCAGTGACTTGTTATTAGTTGAAAAGAAAAAGTAGGTAGATGGGAGAATTGATAGATTGATTCATTGATCGAATTATTCATAGGATATGATAGCTGGAACATGTGAAAGTTGTTTTGGTGTCTCTCTCTTAAACGATTCAAGAGTTGGTGGGTTGTTTTATGCTAATTTATGCAAATATAAATAGATGTTAACGTTGTTTAAATGTTTGTAGATTAAATTGTTAAAGAGCAGTAGCATTTAACATGTTTACCACTGTGTTTTTATAGTTGGCATTGAACCCATTAAGTTATATGCTAATTTATGCAAATTAAATTGCTTTATAGTTCATAAAGATTTTAAAGTTGGTCTTGCAATTGGCCAAGGAGCAGGAAGGACCATTTGGAATAGCTACCACTGTATTCCTATGGTTCTTATTCAAACCCATGTTATTTTATGCAAATCATATTTGTYATTGTTATTGTTGAAAAAAAATGTATAGTATAAAAAATCTGAATGCAAACAATATGAGTTGGGTCAGTCTGAATATCTCAACGTTGGTTTGGTGTTGATAGCTTAAACGGTGAAAGAGGAGATAGGTCTATAATTTGTTTTTATTTTTACCGTTCAAGTCTCGCCCTTTTGTGCCATTGAAATGCATTGGTAGCTAATTTAAGTATTATTGTAGTTTAAAGTTTATATGGTTACAGAGATATGGCTTTTGCTCTAATATGGAAATGTATGAACATTTTTACTTATTAACGGACGGAGAAATTAAATAATGAAGTTGATTTAGAGTTTCTATCTTGAATGGTTAGAAAGTAGTGGCACTGTGAGAATCTACCTCTTATAGTCACCATTTACTCTAACGTAAATATTGTACGTTTTAAATACATAGTAAAAAGTATAAATAGTATCAAAAAGCCTTTGATATGACATCTAAGTAGGGCCGTTCTCAACATCCTAACGTTGGTTTAAACGGTGAAAGAGGAGATGCTTCACCATTCAAGTCTATGGCTATTGACTTGCATTGAGTTTCATGCAAATATGGTTGTAATACAAAAAGTATAAGAGGTTTCAAAAATACGTTCTTAAGGAACCTGAAGTGATTCTAACGTTGATTTGGTGTTAATAACTTCAGCAGTTTAAGCGCTAGATAGAGCGGAATAATAATAATAATAATAATAATAATGTAAGTATGTAAGAAATCTAGAGTGTTCTTGCCTTCAGCAGGCACACTAATAAGCCATTTCTTCTGTTCAACTTCCATTCATGACAGCTAACAGGCACAAGAACTGGACACAGGGGAATGCTCCAGGTCCAACCACAAGACGGGGAAAACCTCAGCGTGGTCGTCCTCTTACACTTCCAGCATGTTAGCAGCAGGGACCTCTTCTAAAATTGACATTTGTTTACTTACATTTTCATGAAAATGCAACTAACTGGTCAGCAGGGTTGATATTAATGTGGATAGCTATAACTGCCATCAATTCAATATAAGAGGTAATGAGGTACAATAACCACACACAAATTGCCAATGGCAACAGTAAAATGAAAATGACATAATTTCCCAAGTGTGTGCTACAGCAAACACATGCCCACATGCATACACACACACACACACTAAGTTCTCCGTCACGGTGAACTGTCCTCTCCAAACATTTGAGCTCATCAGAGGGAGGCAGTGTTATGTCAGTAGGTCTTTCAGCCAAGTCTGAGCAGGTAACGAGTCTCCAGAGGTCTGTATTATCTGAACAGGACAGTGCAATGATAGCAGTACACAGCTCAGATGTGACGGTCATCTCTGTTTTTGACAGAACTGTTGTTCTGTTAAACAATGTTGAGCATGTCATAACACTCAGGGTGACTGGGTCACCTCTGCACTGTGAAAGGGCTGTGAGGCACGCAGGGTTGAGTTTGTGTGTGTGTGTGTGTGTGTGTGTGTGTGTGTGTGTGTGTGTGTGTGTGTGTGTGTGTATGTGTTTGAGTGGGTCGGAGAAACAGTGTGTACTGTAAAAGGAGGAGAATGTGTGAGTGTGTAAACATTTGTAGCTATGGGATGGCTGGGTGTTGGGGTGTGTGTGTAACAGCAGAGCTGAAATGACAGGCTGTGCCTGGGGGAGGAAGAGGAGCGTCTGGGCATCTGGTCACGCTGATCACATCTGCCTGGGGCCTGGAGATCTGACCCTTTCAAGACCATGGCTCACTGCAGACACACAGACAGGAGGACAGGGGGACTAGCCAATGATTACACAGTGATCCTTCTCCATGTTGTAGTCACGACACAAGACGGAGGCTCCTCAGGAGAGGAAGGGGAGGACCATCCTCTTCAGTGATTTTTTTTTTTTTTATTGTAAACATTTTTAAAAGTTATCCTTTTTAGATAAACTATACTAAATATATTAATGTCACCAAATAATAGACAAAACAAAGCACCATGGTTTAGACACCTAACTTCCGTCCTCCTCTGGGTTCATTGACCAACACAAAATCTAGGAGGCTCAGTTCGCAACCCCTTCCATATACTCACACAGTAATTATGACAACTTCCAGAGGACATCCAACCTATCAGAGCTCTTGCAGCATGAACTGACATTTTGCCACCCAATCAAAGGATCAGAGAATGAATCTAGTACTGAAAGCATAAGCTACAGCTAGCTAGCACTGTGGTGAGTAGTTGACTCAAAGAGAGAGAAAGACAATAGTTGAACAGTTTAACAAATTAATTTCTTCCAAAATGAAGGATAAGCAAGAGAGAGTGAAGAAAGATTTTTTTAAATTGAAACTTTCTTAGCTAGCAAATGCAGCTAGCTAGTTCAGGCTACTCAAACACCCAGCTCAAACCAAGAGGATACTATGTTAGCTAGAATGGTATGACTATCCAACACAACACTGGAACTCTCCCAGGCAAGGTACTTTTTTTGGTTTACTCATTTATTGCCACCGGGGCCAGCGGTAGTAAGTGCTAAACTGCTTACTGACTGTCAATGTACATTACTGCATGATTTTTAGTGGGTTTACTAATGCTTCAGTTCCATTAGCTATGTTGTCTATGACAATACTTTCTCTAATAAGGTGACAACGATGTAGGCTCTGTGTAGCGTTTATGATATGGTTTGGCTTGGAAAGGTTTTGTCGCCTGGTCACATACAGCTGATGTGTTGTGCATTTAAGTCCACAAGCCAAGGGAAAAGGTGAGAGGAGGAGAGCCCGTTGATGCGAGAAGGAATACAACGTGGCTGATATGAAGGTGAACTGTGTTTACAAGTGATCAGGGGTGTATTCATTCCGCCGATTCTGTTGAAAAAAAAACGCTTCTTAAACGGGAGCAAATGGAACAAAACGGGGATAAACGTAACTGAATTTGTCTAATAGAACATTCTCATTTGCAACTACTGGACTAATAATTACACCCTAGATCAGCTAGATGCAGGCAAGAGTGTGCAAGGCGGTATTGAATGTGTGACTGTCTGTCCAAGTGTCACGTCAAAAAAAAATCCTGACTTGTGTGCACCTACGTTATAAACTTTCAATCATAGGCTAGGTTGTGGCAACCTCACGATGTGTATAGGAAAAACTTGAGTATCATGTAGTATCTTAAACCTATCACTGTTACATTGAACTGGGTGAATGGAATATGAATGACAGTCATCCAATATGTTGTAATAGAAATGAGGCCATGCTCGTTGAAAAAAGTGTCCTCTCATCTTAAAATGGCACCGACCTCTACTGGTGTGCACACACATACGTACTGTTCACAACTCGCCTATCTACAGAAGCCTCTGTATGACATAGGTAAGTATGCAATACTTGTCCAGTAAATTACATTCATATGGTGTGAAACGTTACAGTAATGTTAGAGGTGCAGCACACATTCCTCCAGCACTAGAAGCAGAGTGTATGAGACAGAGCGAGAGGGGCGAGGCCTGGCGAAGGTGTTCATAATCAACACTGCCACTTCTTCACTGCCTCACTCAATCCCTCAGTAAAACTCAAACTATTAGATTGCCTCATTGACTGGGAGAGAATCCCATCAGCTTTACACAGGGGAGAACAAAAAGGTTAGTGTTCGCTCTAAATCTAGCTGTCATGTATACATTGAGTAGACCAAACATAAGGAATACCTTCCTAATATTGAGTTGCACCTCCCCCTTTTGTCCTCAGAATAGCCTCAATTCATTGGTGTATGGATTCTACAAAGTGTAGAAAGCATTCTAGAGGGATGCTGGCTCATGTTGACTCCAATGCTTCCCACAGTTGTGTCAAGTTGGCTGGATGTCCTTTGGGTGGTGGACCATTCTTGATACACAAGAGAAACTGTTGAGCATGAAAAAGCCAGCAGRGTTGCAGTTCTTGACACAAATCGGTGCGCCTGGCAACTACTACCATACCCTGTTCAAAGGCACTTAAATATTTTGTGTTGCCCATTCACCCTCTGAATGGCACACATAGACAATCCATGTATCAATTGTCTCAAGTTGTGAAAATCCTTCTTTAACCTGTGTCCTCCCATTCATCTACACTGATTGAAGTGGATTAAAACAAGTGACAGCAATAAGGGATCATAGATTTCACCTGGATTCACCTGGTCAGTATGTCATGAAAAGAGCAGGTGTTGTTAATGTTTTATATACTCAGTGTACATGCTGAATTAATTAATTAATGACGGATGGATTAATGCAGCTTTATGTCTGTTAAACTAATCAGTAATCTGTAATCAGCATGTATTAAGACGTCACACACAGACATTTACCTCAGAAGTTAAACTAGGCGTTAAGCGGCTCKTGTGAGTTGCAATGTGACGAACCCTCTCCGAGTGGCAGTGCTGACATTTACAGAGAACAAACACATTTTTATCATGAATAAATAGCTGGGGTTTGCCCACAAAGCTGCTCCTTCCGTCTCCCATTGCTCTTGTAAAGATGTTGTTCTTCAAAGTCACGTTTCGATCTGGCTGTTTGGAGATTATCATCATTATGCACAACATGGCAGGTCTGCTAGTTACCGCATTCTCTGACAAATAACATCCTGCCAAACGCAGCTGGCCGACCAGTCTTTAAACTGCTTCCTCAGAGCTGTTGTCTATATATAACATTTGAGTTGTTGCACTGCAGACCTTCTCACTGAACACCCCAGTATGGGTAGCTAGTTGACCTTTCTATTTATACTGACCTTCAGGTGACCTTTCCCAATCCCCCACATCTCAGCAGCAAATTAGACCCCCTTAGAGATACAGTACCATCACTGTAGTGTACATACTCGCTRAGCCTCACATTGCACACCGTGAAATGTATGCAATACTGAAGAACCTACATGTGTATACAAAACACTTAGAACACCTGCTTTTTCCATGACAGACTGACCAGGTCAATCCAGGTGAAAGCTATGATSCCTTATTGATGTCACCTGTTAKATCCACTTCAATCAGTGTAAATGAAGAGGAGGAGATAGGTTAAAGAAGGATTTTTAAGCCTTGAGACAATTGACACATGGATTTGTTTTTGTGCCATTCAGAGGGGAAATGGGCAAGCCAAAAGATTGAAGTGCCTTTGAACAGGGTATGGTAGTAGGTGTCAGGCACGCAGGTTTGTATCAAGAACTGCAATGCTGCTGGGTTTTTCACGCTCAAAAGTTTCCCATGTGTATCAAAAATGGTCCACCACCCAAAGGACATCCAGCCAACTTGACACAACTGTGGGCCAACAATTCCCTGTGGAATTCCTTCAACACCTTGTAGAGCACATGCCCCAACAAATTGAGGCTGTTCTGAGGGCAAAGGGGGGGAGGGTGCAACTCAATACTAGGAAGGTGTTCCTAATGTTTGGTATACTCAGTGCAGATTCTTGCCATAAACAATCTCAGAATGAGAAAGAGCGAAGCATAATAGTCTTCAAAGTAATGGGAGATGTGTTCTTATATAAGTAGTACCTCCATTGTGATGTGTTACTGATTAAGAGACCCCCCTATGTGTGAGAGACATGAATGTAGCTCATCTGTGCTCTGGCCCCATGGGTAAAGAGCTCCTCATCCCACTGAATTCTTTCATCACTGTCTGACCCCCTGAGGTAGRAGGGAGGTGAATCACCACTGTGTCAGGCAGACCTCCTCTCCTCTGACAGCCTAGGAGACAAAGTCAAATCACCCGTCCGCCCAGAGGCTTAGACTATGAAACCCGAGAGACAGACAGAGAAAGAGAAGGAGAGAGAGAGGGAGAGCGCTCCCAAGCAAGTCAACTGAGGAGAAGGCACTGAAATGTTGGGCAAAATAGCAGATGAGAGAAGATCAACGCATTTGTAAAGATTTGATTTTGAGCAATCACCCATCTGCAGTACACCACCATGCCTGGTTGGAGAGTATAAAAGGGACAGAGGAATAGGGGAGAGGAAAATAAACATGTACAGTACAAACTAAGGCGGAGTGCTTGGGAGGTTCTTCTCCTGAAGCTTAACCATTCTGGCAGAGCTAAACGGACGCATCTATGACAGGGAAAACAACATCTGTCACAGGCAGCTTTCTGCAAATGTAATCTAATTTGAGCCCATTAGTTCCCCCCAAAGTAAAAGGATACACATGTCCTACCTAAATGTCAGACAGTGGCTGAGGAGCCAGCAGTTAGCACAAGCCAAGCGCCTAAAGGAGGAGGAGGCAGTGAGCCATCAGCAGGAACGTCACCAGACTGACCTGCACTATTGATCTTGTAAAGAATCCCCATAACTACTTTTGTTCTTGACCTAATTCATCACCATGTGGAAGGGGGTATGGGGGGGACAATGCATTTCATCACACTGGAGGATTTATCTTTAGCAGAGTGCAGTTGCAGTAGATTGACAATGGTCACCTGCCTTTATCAGTTCAAATGTTTTCACACATTACCTGGGTTAATTGTATTTGCATTTCCTTGGTATTAATCATAATCATTTATTTTGTTGCAAGACATTGTATGGAGGATCTCACCGTTAACAAATACTGTATTACTCAAGTAAAACAATAAAAAAAACACAATTCAAGATTATGTCTGCTGATGATGACACACAGTAAAACTGATGAATGAGGAAGGACGTTAACGTTGTTAATAGAAACACTACAGTTAACAGCGGGGGTAGAAAACAGATCACCTACCGTGGCGAGATGTCACAGCCCTGCTGCATGAAGGCGCCCAGAGAGAACCACAAGCTGTTGAATATCCCAAACTCATTGGTGTGCCCCTCGTTCTGTCCCTGGCCCTGTCCCTGTCCTTGGCCCTGGTTTTGGCCCTGTTGGGACTGGGACTGACCTGGCTCTCTCCTGGGACTGGAGGACGACGGCTGGTTGTGCTGCTGTCTCTGCTGCTGCTCTTGACCCTCCTCCCCATCGGAGTCGTCCCCCTGCCACTCGTACGGGCTGAAGCGACTGACCAGGAAGAGAACCACGCTCACYCCGATGTAAGCAAACACAATGCACATCCAGATCTCGTAGGCCAGAGGATCCAGGAAGGAAAAMACTCCAGGTTTGGACTTGGTAGGCTTTTTGATCATGATGGAGATGCCCAGGGACATGAAGGGCTTGGAAAAGTCGATCACCTCCTCTCTTACCAGGGTGATGGTCAACGGGGCTACTGCCACATCCGCTTTCTAGGAGGCAAGGAGATAATTACGTGTTTATCTATGTTTCCATCAATTCAATTCAAATCAATTCACCAACAGTATCCCTACACTCAGAAATCCCATCTCTGTACTCGTACTTCCACCAATAAAGTCTTCAAGTGTGGATGACAAAAGTATGTCCTTAAGGTGAGGTGAAGGAATGTAAATAACTATTCCCACGGGCAGTGATWAGCATGCACATCAGTAATAGTAAACTCTCTTTTCATAAAGAGAGGACTTTCTGAGATAACTCTCTCGAGAGAGCTCCAGCTTACATAAACACTCAGTTTTTTCAAGCTGAATAATAATGAATCGCTTTCAAGAAATATTAGGCTTAATACTCTGAGAGAAAAAACAAAAACCCTCCAAGCGAGACTTGATTTGGTTGAGTCCACCCAGCACCTCTGTCATTGTATGGACAGAACATATTCTACATTACCCTAGACCAAACTGTTAGAGCGTATCTTTCATATCAAGTTCCTGAGGGCAGAGAAATAGGGTTTGACATGATTCCCATGAAAAAATTGAAGATATGGGAAGTGACAGTTTGGTAAGGGACATTTCAATAACAGACTTCCTGGAATACACATCCAGCTACTGTATTGTGCTCATTCGGTTGCCTGTTACTCAACTTTTGGGGGGTAACGGGCAACAGCTTTTGACTATTTGGTACCTTACCACTTGGTACCTTACCAACATTGACAGCCTATCTGGGCCCATCTGCATTGTGTAGTTATGTTTTGACATTGAGGGAGCTGCTGGACACGTAAAGTGAGAGGTATAGACCTTTGTCKGAACATATCTTAGAGCTCATATGGACATATGGACATTGTGTCCTGACACATTGTTATTCTTCTCGGAGGTTTTATGTTAACCCTACATAGTATTGGAAAGAATTAAACTGCACTACAGTATGTCCTTTGGCTACAGCAGCAACATAACGTACAATGTAGATCTGTACGTTTCGTATAAACAGTATTTATACGAAAAGCCACATTTAATTTGTTTTGTGTATTTAGTGTGTGACAAACATCCACTAATGAGATCATTGTCTTTTGTAGACATTTGTTAGGTTAAAAATAGGTTTAAAGTAGTGTCTGGTTGAATATTGAAGCATATCACTGGGGAAGAGCTATAGTGAAGGTTGTGATGCAGGTATTCCCAAGGTATTCCCAAAATCAAATCAAATTTTATTTGTCACATACACATGGTTATGTGATGATCAGATGTTAATCCGAGTGTAGCGAAATGCTTGTGCTTCTAGTTCCAACCATGCAGTAATATCTAACAAGTAATCTAACCTAACAATTTCACAACAACTACCTTATACACACAAGTGTAAAGGAATGAATAAGAATATGTACATAAAAATATATGAATGAGTGTGTCAAGGCTGTGGGTAACTGGTGAAAGGAGTCAGGTGCAGGAGAGCTGAGATGCGTGGACAAGGTATTTAATATAAGATAACACCAGTATAAACACAATACTATGGTGCGGGAAAAATACCGGTACCACGAAATAAACGGGCGTAATAACAAAACCCGGCAACAAAATACCAGCCGTCAGTAACAGCCTGAACAATAAAACAAACACGCACACAAACATGGGGGAAACCAGAGGGTTAAATAATGAACATGTAATGGGGGAATTGAAACCAGGTGTGTAGAAAACAAAGACAAAACAAATGGAAAATGAAAAGTGGATCGGCGATGGCTAGAAGGCCGGTGACGTCGACCGCCGAACGCCGCTCGAACAAGGAGAGGGACCGACTCCGGCGGAAGTCGTGACAGAGTGATGGCCGAACGGCATAGGCAAGATGCAGTAGATGGTATAGAGTACAGTATATACATATGAGATGAGTAATGTAGAGTATGTAAACATTATATAAAGTGGGGTACGCGCAATGCCGTTGGAGGTACGCCAAATAAAAATGTGATTCACATTTTCTCTTCTGTCCATTTATATTTTCCAACGGGGCTATACATTTGGGTGAGTTTTTTCTCTCTCGCCGAATAGCCTTGTTTCACTGCCAAAAATCAAATTAAACCATCTAGTTCTCAGCGAAATAACAACACAATGTCAAATACAGGTAGCCTTGTCAAATAATGAACATCAATCACATTAACCGTTACTCTCTCAAGGGAATTCCACTAACAGTCCATATGTAGCCAAACGTAGCTYCTGCTCATGTTGGTATCTGTACTGATGGRGCAAAAGCCATGACAGGGAGACATAGTGGAGTGGTAACGCGCGTYCAAGTAGTTGTTCCCGACGCCACTTGGGTACACTGCAGCATCCACGAAGAGGCTCTTGCTGCTAAGGGAATGCCTGGCAGCTTGAAAGATGTTTTGGACACTACAGTGAAAATTGTTAACTTTGTTAAAGCAAGGCCCCTGAACTCTCATGTATTTTCTGCATTATGCAATGATATGGGCAGCGACCATGTAACGCTTTTACACATACAGAAGTGTGCTGGTTATCAAGGGGCAAAGTATTGACACCTTTTTTTAAATTGAGAGACGAGCTTAAAGTTTTCTTTACTGACCATAATTTTCACTTGTCAGAGTTTCTCACAACTGGCCTATCTGGGTGATGTTTTTTCTCGCCTGAATGATCTGAATCTTGGATTACAGGGACTCTCTGCATCTATATTTAATGTGCGGGACAAAATTGAGGCTATGATTAAGAAGTTGGHGCTCTTCTCTGTCTGCATTAACAAGGACAACACACAGGTCTTTTCATCATTGTATGATTTTTTGTGAGAAAATGAACTCAAGCTTACGGACAATGTCAAATGTGATCTAGCGAAGCACCTGAGCGAGTTGGGCGCGCAATTACGCAGGTACTTTCCCGAAATGGATGACACAAACAACTGGATTCATTATCCCTTTCATGCCCTGCCTCTAGTCCACTTACCGATATCTGAACAAGAGAGCCTCATTGAAATTGCAACAAGCAGTTCTGTATGTGTGGCAGGCTTACAATGATGGCAAAAAACAACATTTGAGAGTGTGCTGACCCTGGTGCTAGAGGGGGTACGCAGCTGGAGGTTGAATATTTGAAGGGGTACAGGACTATAGAAAGTTTGGGAATAGGGATGGTACAATGGTGTGTACTGTTGCAAATATTGCACCACATTTGGAGCATTCTATTTTAGTTACTYCCACTTTATCAACCGAATGAGCGGTTACATTAAAAATGAGTCAGGCTGTGTCAAATTAAAACGCTATTTTTGTCCTTGCCATTGGACGAATTCCATGGACTGCTGTGTTGTCTGAGAGTGTATGATAAACACATTTGTCCTCTTAGAGCCTAGTGAGGTGCCCGATATGTTCATGAGATGGTTACTAACCCCATAAACCAGCTCGCCCACCATCCCGTTCCACATCTTGGACTCAGCGTCTCTGGCTCCGTACTTGCCATCGCTTACGACCTCTAGTTTATAGGTGTAGCCCACATGCTTGGCGATCTCGGCGGCCAGCTCCACACAATAGCCCTCATACTTATCGTTCCCCACCAGCTGCTCGTGGTTCTTCTTTAGCATCACGTATGGAGATTCCTTGGAAACATGAAGGACAACATTGTTGCCTGGTTCTTTTAAACATTTTCATCACATATTGCATGCATTCACCACGCACTTATTATAAAGCTTTTCTTGTCTACCTTTCTTTGGGATAATGTACACGGTACGGTATACTATATCACCTTCTATGCAAACATTGGGCAGTGGTATAGTGCAATTTTCTGGGTCATAAGTTTGTACTGACAGATGCAGCCTATTGAATATCATTGTAGAATAGGCCTATGCATAAAATGCATCCTCCAATTGCAACATCTGCCTATGACCACAGAAAGCATTAAGAAAATATTATATTTTTAATATCCTCAAACAAAAAAAATTCAAAATAGGCCATTATCACTGTCAATCATGAATGATTATTCTTCACGTTTTACCAGTGAAATATCCAAACTGCATGCCAATCAATTGATCTCAATCAGTTTCATGGGAATATGCATTTAGATCTTCTTGAATTACTGTTTCATGAGCAAATTAAAGCAAATGGTGGTAACAAACTATTAGCCTTTCTTGTAGGCTTATTTTGTTTAAATCAAAGCATTTATCCTGCCCAGTGGCGCGTGCAGTTGATATTTTTTTGGTCTATTCAGCTTCAGATAAGAAATGACTGAGGTGTTTATGGTGTAACATATTATAGGCCTACTATGCTACAGTATATGCTATTATACTGAACCAAAATATAAACGCAACATGCAACAATCTGCCAATTAGGGCCTAATGGGAATACAGATATGCATCTGTTGGTCACAGACACCTTAAAAAAAAACATCTAGATGTGTATAAGAGACAGCTAACAGATATGCATCTGTTGGTCACAGACACCTTAAAAAAAAGGTAGGGGTGTCGGTCAGAAAACTAGTCTATCTGGTGTGACCTCCATTTGCTTGCCTCATGCAGCGTGACACATCTCCTTCGCATACAGTTGATCAGGCTGTTGATTGTGGCCTGTGGAATGTTGTTCKKCTCCTCTTCAATGGCTGTGCGAAGTTGCTGGATATTGACGCGAACTGGAACACACTGTCGTACATGTCGATCCAGAGCATCCCAAACAAGCTTAAATGGGTGACATGTCTTAGAGAAAATGCAGGCCATGTAAGAACTGGGATATTTTCAGCTTCCAGGAATTGTGTACAGATCCTTGTGACATGGGGCTGTGCATTATCATGCTGAAACATGAGATGATGGCGGTGGATGAATGGCATGACATCGATAAAATGCAATTGTGTTTGTGGTCCGTAGCTTATGCCTGCCCATTCCATAACCCCACCGCCACCATGGGGCACTCTGTTCACAACAGCAAACCYCTTGCCCACACGACGCCAGACACGTGGTCTGCGGTTGTGATGCCTGTTGGACGTACTGCCAAATTCTCTAAAACGACATTGGAGGCAGCTTATGGTAGAGAAATGAACATTGAATTCTCTGACAACAGCTCTGGTGGACATTCCTGCAGTCAGCATGCCAATTGCACTCCCCCTCAAAACTTGAGACATCTGTGGCATTGTGTTGTGTGACAAAACTGCACATTTGAGATTGGCCTTTTATTGTATCAATCACAAGGTGCACCTGTGTAATGACCATGCTATTTAATCAGCTTCTTGATATGCCACACCTGTCAGATGGATGGATTATCTTGGCAATGGAGAAATGCTCACAAACAGGGATGGRAACAAATTTGTCCACAACATTTGAGAGAAAAACGTTTTTTTGAGTATGGAAAATGTCTGTGATTTTATATTTTAGCTCTTGAATCATGGGACCAAGACTTTACATTTTGTTCAGTGTATCTTTGGTTCTGTTATGTAAAATACTAATGAATCAATATGTGATCTTGCGAGACATTGATTTAGCTTTGGTGTACCTTTACTAATCGAGCATCATTGTGAGAAGTGATAAACTTCTATTTGTAATATTATTATAATTATTAAGTGATGAGTAGAACTAATAGGCAACAGATCTTGATGAGGGTTATTTTAAGTGATTTGAACATGCTTTGAATCATGGTGGTGAAAGAACAGCACCGTAACCAAGTGCTCGCATATCGTTCTGGGTTCCACTGCGCAGGAGYGGTCCCGTGGAGCTTTATGAACGTCAAGGCAGACACACTGTAAATTTGGATCCTTGATCTCGTCGGTGTGATGATGAGGTTCGTGCGGTGGATCAATTTGTCTGAATACGCAACAGAGGTGGTACTTTTCTGTAAGCTAAGCTCTCGGYCAGTAGGGCGAGTTCAAGTGCGTCATACGTTGGCCCCAAGTCCATAACAAACTGTTTTGAGGACAGCCGTTTTAGAAACCCCTGGTAGAGTATTCTGTCTATCTTGCTATGTTGGATTTGGCCCGCTCAAAGTGGTCAAGCATCCGACCGACGGGCCTCCGCACACACACACGACTACAGTTATTCATAATTCGCGCCACTGCCAGAGAGAGAGAAGACAGGGAGGAAACCACCATTTACCTACCTATAGGCTGCTATAGCCTACATATTTATGTAGTTACTTGTTCTATCGTTTTCATGGAATCTTTGTTGTAATTAAATCAGAATAAAATGTACTGAAATATTTTTACCAGCCGTGCTATGGCAGCACTACATCCCTGACCATGGGGCTTCACCCCAATGTATGTACATTTCTTTGTGTAGCCTACACGAAGGGGCCTTCAAATGGCATTATTCATGGCCACCCTCTCGCACCTTCTCCTTGGTGTGGGTTGACTCAGATCTGATGGGCGAGCAGCACTCCTGCTATTTCTGTCTGGCCAGGCCGGGGTGACTGTAAAGGGGCTGTGTGGAGCTCTGCCCTCCAGATAAAGCAGAACAGAGCTGCTGTGAAAACAGCCCTCGTGGCAAGGCTACAGGTGGACACAGCATAGCGTACAATCTGGAAATAGACCATAGTGTGGTCGAGATGGTGGTTTCAAAAGGACAGAATGAAGAGTTTAGATTAGGCCAGAAGCATTTTGAAACAGGTATGGGCTCTCCCTCCCTGATCCCTTCCTACCTCATGTAGATGACTTGACCCACTGGTATTGATAGACCATTTCAACAGGGATTGCTTAGATGGATGAATGTGCTGTACGAAATAGAAACCCTGAAATTAGGATATGAAAAGTTTAAATAAATACACTCCAATTTATCTGGGATAGTTGCCAATCATTTCTATCCCTTTGTGAATCTAACCAAAAAAAATCCCTATTTTTCAGTATAGCCTTTCCACCTGGCCGTCATTCTCATGCCAGTTCTACTGGCAGTGTTATTCGGCACAGCCGACGGGACTGATCAGAGGTGACCTGAACCTCTCTGATGTGTTGATATGGCAGAGCTACAATGGAGAAGCTGAATGCAGTCACCATGCAGAAAGGGAAAGAGCATAATCAGCAGGCTTGCCAACTCTGACTGCTCGGACTTCATAGCCAGGCAGGAGAGTCGCTTCTGGGACAGCCCTCAAAGACACACTAATACCACGGATTCTGCTGCCAGGGCATTGTCATATGACAACATGAGAGAATTTGTGTATCTGTTCTTTTGCTGTGGCTACCTTCTGTTTACAAAGCTGTGCAGATATCACTATGCCAAAAAAATACAGACAGTTCTCAGGACTTTGTAACATTATACTGCACTGCCATACTGCTACATGGGTTGATACAAGCGACTCTACTGTTCTATGTTTCCATACCAAACACAGCTTTAAACAACTGTCGTCTTTTGGTCCATGGAACATTATCATCACACAAATGTTGAGCCTTTCAGTTAAGCTAGTGAGACTCACAAGGATAGTGGTCACAACGTATGTCCTGTTTTGCAGTCCGAAGAATTCTTCAACCACCGGCGTGTATACCGCTGTGTTCACATAGTTCTCATTRTCATTCCAGTAGCCCACCTGCAGTCAGAAGGGGTACAGTAAATCAACACACATAGCTGAGGAAATACTACACTTCTATTTATAGTGTCATAAATATGAATATACTGAAGTGGTAGTGTGGGGATAAGCACATCCCTTAACTCATATGGTTAATCCCCTCGCTAGTCCTTAAGCCATACTCCGTGATAACCAACACCTCCTACTGTACTTCTTGGCCAGCCTGTCCTACTCTCAGGTTGTAAGACTGTCTTGGTGATAACATTAAAGAGAAATATACAGTCATCTTAATGCACAAACACCCTGCATACTAAATGATAAGAGGAATTTGCTCCACATATGCACGATCACTAAGTTCTATAGCTAACGTGCCTCTGGTTGAATTAATGTATTTACTCTGATAAAATGTACATTTTGTCATGTGAAATATAAATGGGTATATTATAAACTCAAAGAACTAGGGTAACTCATTTTCTGATTCAATGTAAAGAAATGATTTGCATATGAATAAAATAATATGAAAATAAAACCACTACGCTATGAAAGCAAATACAGTATGTCACATTCTGACATGACGTGAACATTGGAGACACTCATCATAGACAATGCCAATTTGTTCATTTTACTGTTATGTTTTGCTCGGCTCCAGCTGTTCTTGATGCTGGGCATATTGTTAGTAAATGACCAGTCCATTTTTAATTGAAACATTAACATTTAAATCAATCATTAAATCAAACATTTAAATCAAATCGGATGGATTCATCCTACTGTGTCTACTGTGTCTAGGTCAAATATCACACAGTATACTGTCTAACTGTACACAACAGATGTCCCCTGAGGATGAGAAAGAGGTTGATTGATCATTCTAGAGATTATAGACAAGTCCCGATTCACCTTCAGTGGTCCACTTGGGCTCAGCTCCATTATGCTGACCGTGAAGTTGGTCCGATGGCCTTTCTCGTTGAACTGGACATGTCCAGTCAATCCCTCAATCCGAACCTGTGGGACAAACCAGATATAGACCAGGATTGGTATGAAGAACTGCTAACTCTCGGAGATATGTGCAACCTGGAATCTGAATAACGCTCAAGGCTTTTTAACAGTACACAAAAAAATCAACATCTGCTACATTTTCACACAATACTGTATACATCAGCATAGCTACAAGCAAAAATAGCATGACATKATTTTTCTTATCTCAAGAACACAAGATTGCTATCTCAGGATTATAATATTACCAGCTGGTTGGGTTGACATTGCATGATGTCTAACATAATATAAGTCTCCAGGTCACAAGATAACTATCTAAGAATTACATATCGCTCATAGGCTTGAAATTGCTGCTTCTTAAAATGTTGGTGGGCCTGAAACTGAGGGTTTTAACGCAATAGTACTTAATTAAGCTGGTATTGTATTTCATTGCATTGTATTTTATTGTATTGTACAGTATTTCTCATAGTCATACATGATTCATTACCTGTGCGGCTAGTATTGAGTTTGAATCGAAGTCATTGTCATCCAGCTGTGGCTGTGGAGTGAGTGATGCTAACTGCCTACCTGCTGTAGGGCTCTCTGGATGTCGATACCCTGGCCCCAGGGAGCTGGTGGGTTGGCCAGACACTCGCCAGCATTACCTCGCCGGGAAATGTCAATACGCTGCTTCCGAAGGTTCTGAAATGCAGTTGCCATGACGCTCACTCCGTCGTATGTGAGGGCTCCTGTGTACTGAGAGGGCAAATCCAAGGAGGCAACATTAGAGGCTAACATACGTTTATTGTAACCTTGAACACTTTAATAGAAAGATCTCTGAACAATGAGACAATTCGGTCACACCTTCAGTCTTCCCTTGGGTAGTTTGAGGTCTTTGCTGTCAAAGTCCACCCACTCCTCTATGGCCTTGCTGACATTTTCGTCTGAGTAGTTCATTAGTTGGAACCCGGTGATATTGGCACCACTCTTCTGGAACTCAGTGAAGTTCATGTCCAAAAAGCCCTAGGAAAGAAGGAATTCACTTCTTTCAAAACAGAAGCAAACTTGAGCTAAGTAAACAAAACAGAGCCAAAAATGTCCCAGCCGTAATGATGGTGCAGATAATTGTATGACAGTCTCTTTTCAGAGTGCTGGTATTGAAAGTTTTGATTTCTCAGAGCTGCTATTCAGCTGTTCAACCCCACTTGAGAAGCCAGAGATTAAAAGTCCAAGCAATCATTACAAATCTATGAAGCGCAAGACAAAAAAACACTTTTCTACAGTTCGAAAAGCAATCTCCGCAGCTGTCTTTTCAACTTCATCTGCCCTCTTTTGCTATATTGATTTACAAATATGACTACCTATATTCATGCAAAGATAGAATAACACATTTGTTTCAAGTCACACACGGGACGGCACTCTCACAGTCTTTGAGCATGCGGGTACGTGTGCATACTAAAACATACATCAAGAAAATTGCCTGAGGACTTCAAATTGGAACTTCAAATTGAATTGTTCCTAGTGCTTTCTTTGATTGACGTAGGGATATGGTGGGCAACCATGTGGCAGAGACTCCCCTCGCCGTATTTGCATGTAATTACCTGCATCTCCTGAGTCTAAGAGCATCAAACTACATTAAACCTCCCATCTGGAGTCATACTGCAGCTTGCCTCAGAAACAGGCTTCAGCAAACATTATTTGAATGCTTTCTTTGAATGATAAAAAGTCCCATAATACATATTTCATTCTTACCCTGAGGCTATAATTAATCAGAAGAGCACTGGAAGTATAGGGAATCTTCACAGGGTTGATAACTAAGATCAAGTCTTGTTACATAGGCCATGCTTAATCAATAAAGAGAGGGAGTGTGAATGTGTTTGTGAGTTTATGTTTGTGTGTGTGTGTGTGCCCCCCTCCAGAAAATAGCTCCCATGGTAATGAACCGCAGGGATCCTATTCACACAGAGTGTTGCATCTTGCTGCCTTCATGATCATCATTATTTTAGAGTTGACAGCTCCCCCGTTTACTGGACCCAATTATAAACGAAGAAATCCTACTTGTACAATTGCATTTTTTGGGGTGTTTCTTTTTCCTATAGCACAATCCAATTATGATTTTAACAATCCTGCCTGTGAAGTCACTGTTTTTTTTCCTTCTCTGTTTCACAGTCCAATTATGAGGTCTACCACAAATGTTTCCAGATCTCGGAGTTGAGGCCTCTGGAGTGCACTTTTAAACCATGCTCTTGACATGCAACCTCAAGCCAAATGTACAGCATCCTCTCCTAAAGAAGTACTCCGTATAACACACCTAAAAGTTAACCCAACATACCACTAGAGCAAGATGCTAGCTTGTTGCCTCAAGGGCGACAGTTAACTTCAGATCTCCGTATGAAGCTATGCTAACGTGAGAGGCAACCATAGAAATACAATCACTTACTAGACACTACAGTTCTATTTCTATGGAAACGTCTATGCTACAGTACACCTGGATACAGTAAGTGTAAATGCAGAAGCATTCTAACAGAGTCCCTTCTGCCTAATATTTATTGTATCTACTATAAGCTCATAAGGTCCCTGCTGAATTTGATTTACCATCACAGTGCTTATCATTTTAGCCTACGAACAATAATAAAGTAATGGTGGCCAATGAACATAAACATCAAGCAATGAATTGATTCCATTAATAATGGAGGAATAACTTCTGTTTAGTTATGCAAAGAAAACACACACACACACACACACACACACACACACACACACACACACACACACACACACACACACACACACACACACACACACACACACACACACACACACACACACACACACACACATTCCAATACCAAATATATAAGCACAAGTATAGTGTAAACATGCACGCCCTTACTCTTACACACGCACACACACACTTACACACGCACGCACACACATTTTCCTACACATGAAAAGCTCAGAGCCCTGCAATGCCTTGCAGGAGGATCATTCCCTTGCTCAGCGGGTAATCAGCCATCTGTCTACATTGTGTTCTGCATAGACAAGCAGAAGAGCTACAGTCAGTCAGATACAGAGAAGATGAAGAGACGCCAATACATGGAACAACGCCACCATCGATTAATCTAAACACTCCGTTTCTATCAATTCTGCATAAAATTAAGCTACAGTTGTGCTTCAAAGTTTTTGATCCTTCAGTGGGGATGGAGTTATTATTTTACTTCTCACTGTGGCATCTGTAGTGTTGTGAACAAAACAAATTCATACACCTTTCACAGTAGTGTTTCCTTACTGGGAGTTTCAGTAATATCTACGATGACATTTGAAATAGATTGAAAATAAATAATGAAATTGTATTATGCAATGGAGCTTGCATATTGCATTAAAGCTTCCATCGTTTCAGAGAGGGCCAGACTTACCAGGTTTGCCAATATGTAGTGATACTTTTTCAGGTTTTTCTTCTGAGCAGCGATCTGGAAAGCATAATGGAAAGGAAAATGATGTCATTTGGATCAAGCATTTTGTATCACGTCTAATGAAGATGAGGCTATTTCATTACAGATGTGGATTGAAGCGTCCCATTAATCYTGGTCATCCCAAAATAGGAGCTAATTGGTCCCATATTTGAGGAATTAATTGCTCATCACCCATCTCTGCCTGGATGTCTGAGTAAAATATCAGGGCTCAGTAGAAAATGGGCAGCTGGAACAACTCACCGTGGAGGGCTGGGAAGGATCTGGCATATGTCACTGTGGGAAGCCCAATTAGATCTTTAATGAATACATGTGCACAATCTGCATCAAAATCACTAGTACACCTGTGATTGACAGGCCCGGGACAGCCTCTGGCTGGGGGACACAAAATGAAGCAGCCTTCAGGGTTAATTGAGCCTGACCACTYATTTCCAAATGCTCATCTGAAACCTACATGTTTGTGAACATACTAGTTTCACTAGCTCTCTGCTATTCAGACACCGTGGCTGCGTTTACACGGGCAGCCCATCTCGTATCTTTTTCTACTAATTGGTATTTTCCAATAATTAGCAAAAGATCAGAATCAGGTGACCTGTTGGTAAAGTGGACACAGAGGAACATGTATGAGTACAGGGCCTGTTCTGCTCAATATCTTCATGTTGATGTCATCAAATTCTAACATCAGCATACAGCTTCTGTCCATTGGAAAAAGACAGTACTGAAGAGATCTTACATATTCAAAATAGCTCAAAGGAACTGTTCTCTCTCTCAAACAAGATACACTACATTTATAAAAAGATATTTGATGGTTTTGAAAGATTTTTTTTTTTTTTTTTTTTTAATATACTCACTGTGGGGATGACATTTCCAGTACAGTAAATAACTGTTACCAGGGAACTGTTGTTGTTCCCGGAGAACTGACTGATGTTAAGATCTAAATCATACATATCTTTCTCTTAACTACAGACCTCTCTCCACTATCCCCTGTCCAGAGACTGGCAAAGTATTGCACAGAGACACTATCAACATTACAATGTATTCACACTGAACCCTTTTTAACCCCTTACACTCAGAGGAATTGGACTATATGGATAGGGCTAAAATGAAGTGTTTCGTACAGAAGAAATATGGAAATGCATAACCATGGTTGCAATTTTAAAAACAGAAATGTTGAGATTATGGGAACATTAGACTAAACGTGAGGACACAAAAGTTCACTTGACACAAGATGGAATACAAACATTACTTGATTTTATGTGCATTTGATATTTACTGTACTTTCTGCTGCATTTGTTGATATCTAAATCTGAAAATACATTCAGTAACAATATTCTTGGAAAATTTGGGGTAGGAACTGTCCAAAGTGTGCACAGTTCCTAAGTAATTTCAATGCACTTTTGTGACTCAAAGAGTCTTCAACTAAAAGGTGCTTTTTGAGCACTCCTAGCTGTGTCGTTGAGGAACTATAACAAACACACTTAGTTTTGTTTGGAACACAGCCCTGCATCCCCGCCTTTACACAATTACTGTTGTTTACACAATCCAAAAACGGCCCATTATAAATCGCAATCTGGGTCAGGGGGAATCATTTGGAAGCGTGTTCTATTGCCAACATGACTAGTTAAATTATAAAATACAATCTTAGTGTTAGACTTTCACAAGGCAGTTCAGAGAAGCGGGTTGTCATTATTGTGCGCATAGAATGAGTAATTCATGCATTCAGATGTGCAGTCCATCTCAAAATGTCTTACAAATACAAACATAGGCATTCTGTTCAGGACAACCCAGGGTTTAACACCATGGCATCTTGTAACTGTACATCAAACAGTGATCATGAACATTGACACTGTATAACACTTGAGTTTTATGGAAATTGGAAGTGCACTTTGACTCACTGATGTTTGGCTTGTTTGTGACATTAAAGCGGAATTTATAATCCTTAACGTCTCATCTTTCAAAATACACCGAGTCCTCGTAATTTACAGCATTTCCCTTACTCAGACAACAAAAAAATGGCAAAAGTTGCCCAATTACCGGGAGGGATGGGAGCAACTTCTTGTTGCGCGCACGGGGTTCAAGTTCTGAACAGTTGTAAAGCAAAACCCATATACAGAGTTGTGAAATACATTTCCTGAGCTCTAACGTCACGTATAACATGTTACTGCGTTCCAATTTAGGCACTCAGTGTCCAAATCTGCCATTTTCAACCAGTATAAAGGTACAAGTGTAAAGGGCTACCTGAACCGTTGTCAATACCTTGAGTTGGAAAACTTAATGTAACGATGACGCCGTGAGTCGAGAAGCAAGAGCAGGTAAAACGTTTAATGAAACAAGAACAGTAACAGAAGCGAGGTAACATGAACACAGGTGCAATACCAACTGAGGAATGAACAAAAGGAATGGACCTATAAAGGAGAGGTAATGAGGTCCAGGCGTCAGTCATAACGATGAGTGCCAGGTGCGCGTAATGATTCCCAGGACCAGTGGTTAGTATTCCGGTGACGCACGCCGGAGGGGAGGAGCAGACATGACAGTACCGACCAGGAGGATGACCCCGGGGACGAGGAGCGGGTCAATTCGGGCGGTGAAGGTGGAAATCACGGATGATGTTGGGATTCAGAATGTCCTCCACCGGAACCCAACACCGCTCCTCAGGGTCATACCCCTCCCAGTCCACCAGATACTGGAGCCGACCCCCACGACACCGGGAGTCCAGCAGAGATCTGAAAGCATACGCCAGACTGCCCTCGATGTCCAGGGGGGGGGGGGGGTGGTGGGGTGTCGTGTGGGACAGCAGCCACTAGGGGACCAGGGACCACCGGCCTGAGAAGGGAGACATGAAACGAGGGTGAGATACGGTAGTGACTGGGCAGCTATAACCTATACGTCATCTCGTTGACCCTCCTTGAAAGGCCTTGAAAGGCCCCACAAACCAGGGGCTCAGTTTCTTGCAGGGCAGGTGTAGGTTCCTGGCAGAGAGCCAGACGCGATCCCCAGGGTGGAACACAGGGGTCTCACTGCGGTGGCGGTCTGCCTGTTCTTTTTTACGATGGACGGTGCGCTGGAGTCTCAGGTGAGCGTTGCTCCACACTTCTGCATGCTGGAACCAATCAACCGCAGGAGCCTCGGTCTGGCCCGGAGTCCATGGAACCAGGGTCGGCTGAAAACCCAGAACATACCGGAAAGGAGTCAACCCAGTGGAGGAGTGTTGCAGTGAATTCTAGGCATACTCTGCCCATGGAAGAAATTTAACCCACTTCCGGTCCAGACAGTGACTCCTTAGGAACCTCCCCAGCTCCTGGTTCATCCTCTCCACCTGCCTGAGGCCAATACCCAGAAGTGAGGCTGACCGTGACCCCGAGCTTCTCCATGAAGGCCCTCCATAGTCATGATGGGAATTGGGGGCCACGGTCGGAGACGATGTCCTCCGGAAGACCATAATGCCAGAAGACCTGCTGGAAGAGTGCCTCAGCAACCTGGAGAGCAGTGGGGAGACCTGACTTCAAAAATCTATCCACTGCCACTAGAATGGTGGTGAAACCGTCAGAGGGGAAATTGGTTACAAAGTCAATGGATAGATGAGACCAGGGTTGCTGAGGCACGGGAAGCAGTAGGAACTTCCCTGCTGGAGCATTCCAGGGAGACTTGATTTGGGCACATACYGAACAGGAGTTGAAATAACAAGTYACATCCTGTGCCAAGGTGGGCCACCAGTACTTCTCAGTGATGGAGTGGATGGTGCGAYAAATACCTGGATGTCCAGCGACGACAGCGGGGTGTGCCCAGGTCAGCAGCCGATCCCTTATCCTTGTAGGAATGTAGGTGTTCCCGGGAGGACAGTTCAGGGGTGCGGGCTCCCTCTCCAGAGCCTGGCGGCTCTCCACATATACGTCCCAGACCACAGGAGCTACTATGTCCAAGTCCACAGGAGCTACTACTCGGGAGGATAGGATTATAAGCTCATTCAGGACAAGGCCCTCTCCTGAATCGTAGAGGTGGGACAAGGAATCGGCCTTGGTGTTCTTTGAGCCTGGGCGACAGATTAGTGTGAAGATAAACCTGGTGAAGAAAAGGGCCCACCTGGCTTMGTGTGGATTCAGCCTCCTCGCTGTCCGTATGTACTCCAGGTTCCGATGGTCGGTGAGAATGATGAATGGTTCTGTCATTGAGACAAAACTGTCATTGAGACAAAACTGCCCCGCGCCTACCTCGGAAGCGTKCACCTCCACCACAAAGGATATAGTGGGAGCTGGATGTTTCAGCACTGGGGTGGAGGTGAAACGTTCCTTGAGAAGACAAAAGGCCTCATCGGCTGCTGGACCCCACACCAACCTACGGGGGCCTCCCTTAAGGAGAGAGCTGAAATTCCTGATGATCGACGGTAGAAGTTGGCAAATCCCTAAAACCGTTGTAACCCTTTAAGTGTGGTTGGGACTGGCCATGACCTGACTGCATCTACTTTCTTGTCATCCATCTTCACTCCCTGCTGGCTGATTTGGTAACCCAAGAAAGAGACCGCCCTCTGATGGAATTCACACTTCTCAGCTTTGARGAACAGTTGATGGGCTAGGAGGCGTTCCAGGACTGCTCGAACATGTGTGATGTGATCCTCCAGATTAACCGAGAAGATGAAGGTATACGTCAATGTATACGATCACCTGGCGTCCCTGAGCATGTCCCTGAACACCTCGTTGACGAATGCCTGGAACACTGACGGAGCATTGGCTAAGCCAAAGGGCATCACCAAGTACTCGTAGTGAACAGACATTGTGCTGAATGCAGTCTTCCAGTCATCCTCCTACCGGATGCGGATGAGATTGTAGGCACTCCGCAGGTCCAATTTGGTGAAGAAGCGGGCCCCGCAGAGCTGCTCGATGGCAGACGGCACCAATACTTCATCGAGTCCTCTGTAACAAGTGCACGGGTGTAATCCTCCACCCTTCTTGGCCACGAAGAAGAACCCAGCTGACGCAGGAGAAGTAGACGTGCGGATGAACCACTGTTGGAGCGCCTCCTGAATGTAATCCTCCATTGCCTGGTTCTCAGCCACAGACAGAGGGTAGATGCATCTGCACGGAGGTGTTGCATCAGCAAGCAGGTTGATGGCACAGTCCCAGGGGCGATGAGGGAGACAGGTGGCCCGGGTCTTGGAGAATACCTCCCTCAGATCCTGGTATACTTCCGGGATGTTGGGCTGAAAGGCAACCAAAGGGCTCTCAACCAACATGGAACCACAGGGAACAGGGAAACAGGTCCTCTGACATTCAGGTGTCCAGTCTGTGATTTTCATCCTCGACCATGAAATGGTGGGGTTATGGCGTTGAAGCCAAGGGAGGCCGAGGATGATCTTGTGAACTGGTGATGAAGGGGATATTCTCCTGATGATTGGACTCCACAGTGAGGGTAAGCGGTTGAGTGATGTGTGTAATGGTTCCGGATCCTAATGGCCGACAATCTGGGCCTTGCACCGGAAAAGGAGAGGAGAGCGGGTATGAAGTAATATTGAGAGAGGCGGCAAGGGTCTGATCCATAAAATTGCCTGCGGCACCGGAATCCACTAAAACTATTGACACAGGACATGAGGGACAGTTTATTGTGTTATTGGCTTGTTTATTGTTTACTCCATGTGTAACTCTGTGTTGTCTGTGTCACACTATTTTGCTTTATCTTTGCCAGGTTGCAGTTGTAAATGAGAACTTGTTCTCAACTAGCCTACCTGGTTAAATAAAGGTGAAATAAAATACATTTAAAAAGTCAACCAACGAGATGAACACCAAAAAGAGCCTAGCAGGAAGTGATGAAGATGGAATATTCACTCCTGGCCCAGGGAATGGCAGATCACGTGACCGTCCCGCTGTTCTAGTAGATCCAGGATTCGGACGTGCCGGACACCGCTGGAGTCTGTGCCCTCCTTGACCACAGTACATACAGAGCCCCAGTTGTATCCGTCTGCAGCGCTCCGCCGCGGGGAGGTGTGTGACCCCTTCCTCCATGGGTTCAGGCTCTGATTCCGAGTGTTCGCTCAAGGAGGGAGAGAAGCGATGAGTCCCGACACTCCCGGAAAAGGTTATGAGCGCGTCCAGGGTAAGGTTGTCGTCTCGGCAGGCCAATTCCGTCTGGACCTCGTCGCGCAGACCTCTTCTAAATAGCGTGCGAAGCGCTGGAAGGTGAGCGCGTACTCAGCAGCCGCCTGATCTCCCTGCCGTGATTGAAGTAGATGCTCACCTCCCTCTCTAGCCTCCGGGAGATGATCAAAGATCCATTTAAACAGAGCCATGAACCCCTCATGAATTTAGCTCCTCTCCTCGACCGCCGTAGCCCATTCCAATGCCCGKCCTGTCAGCAGAGAAATAACCATGGCAACCTTACACCTCTCGGGGGTAGGGGTTTCCATCTGGTGTGTAAAATAAAGTGTGCACTGAAGTAAGAAGCCACGGCATTTGGATTGGGTACCYTCATATTTCTCTGGGAGGGATAAATGGGCATCGCTGACCTGAGCAGTTTGCTGAATGGATTTTTTTTTTTTTTTTAAACGTGAAACAAGARAGTGTGACAGAAGCAKGGTAACATGAACACAGGTGCAATACCAACTGAGGAATGAACAAAAGGGACCTATAAAGGGGAGGTAATGAGGTCCAGGTGTGAGTCATAATGATGAGTGSCAGGTGCGCATAATGATGAGTGCCAGGTGTGCGCAATGATGATTCCCAGGTTAGTATTCCGGCGCCSTCGCACGCCGGAGGGGAGGAGCAGGAGTAGACGTGACACTTAAGTAAGAGGAGAAAGGGTTATTTTGTCACTCTAGCTGAGTGGTCCTCTTGTTGGAGTGAACCCATCCCGTCATTGAAGTAATGTGTCTAGTTTACATCTATCTCCCTTTTCATTACTGGACAGTCTGTCAATCCAATGTTATTTACCAGGTTGAGGATCATGTTGAGTCTCTCCAGCTCACAGTCCAGGATGATGTTGTACTCCTTCTTCTTCTCTAGGTCCTGAACCACCTTCAAGAAYGCCGTCTGATCCATACCACTGTCCAGGTTCACTGATGTCACCWGCCATGTCTTCTCTGCTGCTGTGTCCAGAATCTTCTGGAGTACTGTCAGGCCTAAATGACAAGGCAAACACCAAAGGTAAATACTAATTAGTCTGGGCATATTTGAGTAAGTAAACCAAACTTAGGTCTATATATGTAATTTKTTTTCATCCTTTGTAGCCACTTAAATTGCATTTACACCTGCTTACTTGACTTCACCTACTGTATGGAGCAAGTCACAACAACGTTGTGACCTACAAAACCTATTGAATTGACAGAGTTGATTTTCTCTAATCGGCTTCTATAGTAGAGTGCCTTCATAAAGTATTCACACCCTTTGACTTACAGCCTGAATTTAAAAAGTATTACATTAWGATTTTGTGTAACTGGCCTACACACAATACCCCATAATGTCAAAGAGGAAATARATTTTTSAAAAATYTATTAAAAATGAAAAGCAGAGTCAATAAGTATTCAACCCATTTGTTATGGCAAGCCTAAATAAGTTCAGGAGTAAAAATGTGCTTAACAAGTCATATAATAAGTTGCATAGGCTCACTCTGTGGACAATAATAGTATTGAACATGATTTTTGAATGACTACCTCATCTCTGTACCTCACACATACAATCATCTGTAATGTCCTTCAGTCGAGCAGTGAATTTCAAACACAGATTCAACCACAAAGACCAGGGAGGTTTTCCAATGCCTCTCAAAGAAGGGCACCTATTGGTAGATGGGTAAAAAAAAGACAATGAATATACCTTTGAGCATATTAATTACACTTTGGATGGTGTCTCAATATACCCAGTCACTACAAAGATGCAGGCGTCCTTCCTAACTCAGTTGCCGCAGAGGAAGGAAACTGCTTAGGGATTTCAATGGTGACTTTAAAACAATTACAGAGTTTAATAGCTGTGATAGGAGAAAACTGAGAATGGAACAACATTGTAGTTGCTCSACAATACTAACCTAAATGACAGAGTGAAAAGAAGGAAGCCTGCACAGAACCCAAATATTCCAAAACATGCATCCTATTTGCAATAAGGCACTAAAGTAAAACTGKAAAAAATGTGTCAAATAAATGTACTTTATGTCCTGAATACAACTCATTATGTTTTGGGCAAATCCAACACATCACTGAGGACCGCTCTCCATATTTTCAAGCATGGTGGTGGATGCATCATGTTATGGGTATGCTTGTCATCGGCAATGACAAGGGAGTTTWTTTGGGGACAYAAAGTGAGGGCCGCCACCAACCCAGAAGATTGGGTGATCTCGCTCTCCGGGGCCAACTTGAGTAAAGTCTTTAATCAGGTCAATACCCACAAGGCCGCGGGGCCCGATGGTATTTCAGGGTGCATTCTCAGAGCATTCGCAGAACAGCTAACCYGTATACTCAAGGTCATTTTCAACCTCTCCTTGTCCCAGTCTGTAATCCCCACATGTTTTAAGATGACCACCATCATTCCTGTTCCCAAMAACTTAAAGGCTTCATGCCACAATGAGTACCGGCTTTAGCACTCATATCTGTAATCATGAAGTGCTTTGGCGAGGCTGGTTATGAGACACATCAACTAGATCCACTCCAATTTGCATACCGTCCCAACGGAGCCATAGACAYCGCAATCTCAATTGCACCCCACACTGTCCTCACCCAACKTAGATAAGAGGAATACCTATGTGAAAAATGCTGTTCATTGTTTACAGCTCACCGTTCAACACCATTGTCCCCTCCAAGCTCGTCACCAAGCTTAGGACGCTGATGGAGTGAGACTGAACACCTCCCTCTGCAAACTGGATCCTGGACTTCCTGACGGGCCGACCCCAGGTGGAGAGGGTAGGCAACATCGCCTCGCTAAGCTGACCCTCAACACGGGGACCCCACAGGGGTGTATGCTCAGTCCCATCCTGTACACCATCACAAGTTTGCTGACGACACGACTTGGTAGGCCTAATCACTTGCGACAATGAGAGCCTACAGGGAGGTGGTCAGTGACCTGGCAGTGTGGGGCTGGAAGAACTACAGGAAATTTGGGCATGAGCACGCCCTCATCCACATTGTTGGTGCTGCAGAGAAGCGTGTCAAGAGCTTCAAGWWCCTTATGTCGAAATCACTAAGAACTTAAAATGSTCCACACACATACGCGCAGTCGTGAAGAAGGCGCGTTGAAAAGGTTTGGCATGGGCCGTCAAATCCTAAAAAATATATACAGTTGCACCATTGAGAGCATCTTAGCTGGCTGCATCACTGCTTGGTTTGAAAATAGCACCGCCCTCAATTGCATGGCGCTACAGAAGGTGGTGCGGACAGCCCATTACGTCACTGGCGCCGAGCTTCCTGCCAACCAGAACCTCTATATCAGGCAGTGTGAAAGGAATGCCAGGAAAATGGTTAACAACTTCAACCACCCAAGCCATAGACTGTTCTCTCTGCTTACGCACGGCAAGCAGTACCAGTGCATCAAGTCTGACATCAACAGGCTCCTGAACAGGTTATGATCCCCATACCATACCATCCCCATACCCATACCATATGACTAGCTAACAGCTGAGTTGACATTTTGTATTTTATTCTTATTTTTTTTCACTGTCTATTCACAGGGCCCTACACACTAATCACATTGATACTGCAACACACATACAAACACTCACTCCATAATTTGCTCTCACACACATAACATGCACATGCATGTATAGTGACTCTACACACTCCCATACAATCATCATATACGCTGCTGCTACTGTTTATCATATATCTTGATGCCTAGACACCTTAGCCAAATACATTTAAACTCAGTTTTTCACAATTCCTGACATTTAATCCGAGTAAAAATATCATGTCTTAGGTCATTTAGGATCACCACTTTATGTTAAGAATGTGAAATGTCAGAATAATAGTAGAGAATGATTTATTTCAGCTTTTATTTCTTTCATCACATTCCCAGTGGGTCAGAAGTTTACATACACTCAATTAGTATTTGGTAGCATTGCCTTTAAATTGTTTAACTTGGGTCAAACGTTACGGGAAGCCTTCCACAAGCTTCTCACAATGAGTTGGGTGAATTTTGGCCCATTCCTCCTGACAGAGCTGGTGTAACTGAGTCAGGTTTGTAGGCCTCCTTGCTCGCACACGATTTTTCAGTTCTGCCCACACATTTTCTATGGGATTGAGGTCAGGGTTTTGTGATGACCACTCCAATACCTTGACTTGTTGTCCTTAAGCCATTTTGCCACAACGTTGGAAGTATGCTTGGGGTCAATTGTCCATTTGGAAAGACCAATTTGCGACAAAGCTTTGACTTCCTGACTGATGTCTTGAGATGTTGCTTCAATATATCCACGTAATTGTCCTACCTCATGATGCCATCTATTTTGTGAAGTGCACCAGTTCCTCCTGAGCAGCAACGCACCCCCACAACATTGAATGTTGCCACCCCGTGCGTCACGGTTGGGATGGTGTTCTTCGGCTTGTAAGCCTCCCCCTTTTTCCTCCAAACGATAATGATGGTCATTATGGCCAACAGTTTCTATTTTGTTTCATCAGCCCAGAGGGTATTTCTCGAAAATGTACAATCTTTGTCCCATGTGCATTGCAAACGGTGTCTGGCTTTTTTAATGGCGGTTTTGGAGCAGGGCTTCTTCCTTGCTGAGCGGCCTTTCAGGTTATGTCAATATAGGACTTGTTTTACTGTGGATATAGATACTTTTGCACCTGTTTCCTCAGCATCTTCACAAGGTCCTTTGCTGCTGTTCTGGGATTGATTTGCACAACAGTACGTTCATGTCTAGGAGACAGAACTTCTTCTGAGCGGTATGACGGCTGCGTGGTCCCATGGTGTTTATACTTGCGTACTATTGTTTGTACAGATGAACGTACCTGGATGTACCTGAGGTCAAGCAAACAGGCATTGAATTTGAAAGTAGGCCTTGAAATACATCCACAGGTACACCTCCAATTGACTCAAATAATGTCAATTAGCCTATCAGAAGCTTCTAAAGCCATGACATAATTTTCTGGAATTTTCCAAGCTGTTTAAAGCACAGTCAACTTAGTGTATGTAAACTTTTGACCCACTGGAATTGTGATACAGTGAATTATAAGTGAAATAATCTCTGTAAACAATTGTTGAAAATTACTTGTATCATGCACAAAGTAGATTCCTAACCGACTGCCCAAAACTATAGTTTGTTCACAAGAAATTTGTGGAGTTGATGAAAAACGAGTTTTAATGTCTCCAACCTAAGTGTATGTAAACTTCCGACTTCAACTGTATACTACCACCGTTCGAAAGTTTGGGGTCACTTAYAAATGTCCTTGTTTTTTAAAGAAAAGCACAATAAAATAACATCAAGTTCATKAAAAATACAGTGTAGAAATTGTTCATGTTGTAAYTGACTATTGTAGCTGGAAACTGCTTTAAAAATATATATATTGGAATATCTACATAGGCGTACAGTCTAAAGTAGGCCAGATTTATTGCTTCTTTAATCAGTACAACTGTTTTCAGCTGTGCTAACATAATTACAAAAGTGTTTTATAATGATCAATTAMCCTTTTAAAATAATAAACTTGGGTTAGCTAACACAACGTGCCATTGGAACACAGGAGTGGTGGTTGCAGATAATGGGCCTCTGTATGGCTATGTAGATATTCCATTAAAAGTCAGACGTTTCCAGCTACAATAGTCATGTACAACATTAACAGTGAAGACAATTAGAAATACATTGTATGTATTTTATGTATGTATTTTAATGGACAATTTTTTTMGTTGCTTTTCTTTCAAAAACAAGGACATTTCTAAGTGACCCCAAACTTTTGAACGGTAGAATGTATGTATGTATGCATGTCGATCCAGTATCCCTTCAKATTGTAAATATGGTACTGGTACTGACCCTGTATATAGTATGCTTGCTTGCTTTATCATGTTCTTATTCTTATTTCTTCTGTGTTTTGGTTTTAACTTGTTATTTTTWGTTTTACATTGTTATTGTTACTGTATTGTTGGGTRTAGAGCTTGCAAGAAAGGCATTTCTCTGTARATGTGCATGTGACATTAAAACTTGAAACTAGAGCTAAGTACAGGCAAAATCTTACAGGAAAACCTGGTTCAGTCTGCTTTCCAACAGACACTGGGAGCCAAATTCACCTTTCAGCAGGACAATAACCCATAACACAAGGCCAAATGTACACTGCAGCTGATTACCAAGATGTCATTGAATGTTCCTGAGTGGCCTAGTTACAGTTTTGACTTGAATCGGCTTGAAAATCTATGGCAAGWCTTGGCTGTCGCGCAATGARCAACAATCAACATGACAGAGCTTGAAGAATTTTGTACAATCCCGGTGTGCAAAGCTCTTACAGACTTACCCGGAAAGACTTGCAGCTGTAATCACTGCCAAATGTGTTTCTAACATGTTTAATTTTCAATACATTTACAAAATAAAAATAAAAAACATTATGGGGTATTGTGTGTGTGTGTGTGTGTGTGTGTAGATGGGTGAGAAAAAAACAAACAATTTAATCCATTTGGAATTCAGGCTGTAACAAAATGTGTAAGTCAAGGGGTGTAAATACTTTCTGAAGGCACTGTACAGACTATGTGTACTCTTGCCTTTAAAGCCACCTTGGTAAATAAACAAGTATTATAAATTCATAATGCTTTTTGATCAGGAGTGGTTTGTTTAGCACAGTGCCACTGCATAGAGAGAACAGAGGATATCACCGAGCTAAACAGCAGACTGCGTGCGAGGCAGAGCTGCCCAGGTTGTTTTCACACCAGTCACCTGGAATCACTGTCACCACACCTAAAATTGACAGCCAAGCTGAGGCACCATGCTGCTGTCTGCATGCCTATTTATTCTCCTCAGCCAAATTAAATGTGCTGCTTCGTATCTGCTTTCCCAAAGGCCCAAAATTTAAAAACGGACAAATTTAGCATTTCAAATGGCTTCCCCCCCCGTTCAATACTGGAAATGGAAAGGCTGAGTATTTTGCAATGAGGAAGACAAGGAGGAAGTATGTTTGAAGACAGTTAATCTGAAGACATTATGCAGTTGGGGGTGATCGTAGTAAAAAGAGCCTATGAAGTGGAGGGAACTACTTCAGTGGCCCCCCTCTCCCCTTCCTTCCCCCATTCAAGTCTCTTCTCTCCTTGAGGAACACGACTTGGAACTTAGATGGGTGACGTGCGACTGCAGCTGAACGATTTGAATTAATGCCATTCCTTCCCTGTATCAATGCCTTTCCTTCCCTGTATCAATAACACCGGCTCATCAATATTCGCCCCATATAAATTCCCTCCGATTTAAGTTCACCCGTATGTTTAATGATGTGGTGGAGGAAGTGAGGCTTGGGTTTTCTTTCTAGTGTGCCCTTCTGTTTATGTAAATCCGTTTTGAAGCAGAAGTATTAGCATGAAAATAAGGAACTTCTGTTCTGAGACATTGTTTCTGACATATCGTACACTCCCCTACACATTTAATGTATTTGGACAGTGAAGCAAAAWTMTTTWATTTGGCTCTATATTCTGGCATTTGTCTTGATAAATTGTGTCATATGAGGTGAGAGTGCAGAATGTCACCTTTTATTTGAGGTTATTTTCATACATATTTTTTACCACTTAGAAATGAAAGCACTTTATGTACAGTTGAAGTCAGAAGTTTACATACACTGAGGTTGGAGTCCTTAAAACTTCGTTTTTCAACCACTCCACAAATATCTTAACAAACTATAGATTTGGCAAGTCGGTTAGGACATCTACTCTGTGCATGATACAAGTAATTTTTCCAACAATTGTTTACAGAGATTATTTCACTTATAATTCACTGTATCACAATTCCAGTGGGTCAGAAATTTACAAACACTAAGTTGACTGTGCCTTTAAACAGCTTTGAAAATTCCAGAAAATGATGTCATGGCTTTAGAAGCTTCAGAGAGGCTAATTGACATAATTTGATTCAATTGGAGGTGTACCTGTGGATGTACTTCAAGGCCTACCTTCAAACTCAGGGCCTGTTTGCTTGACATCATGGGAAAATCAAAAGAAATCATTCAAGACCTCAGAAAAAAAATAGTAGACCTCCACAAGTCTGGTTCATCCTTGGAAGCAATTTCCAAATGCCTGAAGGTACCGCGTTCATCTGTACAAACAATAATACGCAAGTATAAACACCATGGTACCACGCAGCCGTCATACCGCTCAGGAAGGAGACGCGTTCTGTCTCCTAGAGATGAACGTACTGTGGTGCGAAAAGTGCAAATCAATCCCAGAACAACAGCAAAGGACACGTCAGAATGCTCTCGATGGTGCAACTGTAGAACCTTTTTTGAGGATCTGAGGACGCATGCCAAATKTTTTCAGTCTCCTGAGGGCTAATAGGTTTGTTGTGCCCTTTCACGACTGTCTTGGAGTGCTTGGACCATGTTACTTTGTTGGTGATGTGGACGCCAAGGAACTTGAAGCTCTGAACTTGATCCACTACAGCCCCATCGATGAGAATTGGTGGCGTGCTCGGTCCTCTTTTTCCTGTTGTCCACAATCATCTCCTTTGTCTTGATCACGTTGAGGGAGAAGTTGTTGTCCTTGCACCACACGGTCAGGTCTCTGCCCTCCTCCCTATAGGCTGTCTCGTCGGTGATCAGGCCTACCACTGTTGTTATCAAACTTAATGATGGTGTTGGAGTCATGCCTGGCCGAGTGAACAGTGAATACAGGAGGGGACTGAGCACTCACCCCTGAGGGGATCCCGTGTTGAGGATCAGCATGGTGGATATGTTGTTACCTACCCTTACCACCTGGGGGTGGCCTGTCAGGAAGTCCAGGATCCAGTTTCAGAGGAAGGTGTTTAGTCCCAGGGTCCTTAGCTTAGTGATGAGCTTTGAGGGCACTATGGTGTTGAACACTGAGCTGTAGACAATGAATAGCATTCTCACATGTCCAGGTGAGAAAGGGCAGTGTGGAGTGCAATAGAGATCGCATCATCTGTGGATTTGTTGGGGCGATATGCAAATTGGAGTGGGTCTAGAGTTTCTGAAGTAATGGTGTTGACGTGAGCCATGACAAGCCTTTCAAAGCACTTCATTACTATGGGTCGGTAGTCATTTTGGCAGGTTAACTTCGTGTTCTTGGGCACAGGGACTATGGTGGTCTGCTTGAAACATGTTGGTATTACACTCAGACAGGGAGAGGTTGAAAATGTCAGTGAAGACACTTGCCAGTTGGTCGGTGAATGCTCGGAGTACACGTCCTGGTAATCTGTCTGGCCCTGAGGCCTTGTGAATGTTGACCTGTTTAAAGTTCTTACTCACATCGGCTGCAGAGAGCATGATCACACAGTCATCCGGAACAGCGGATGCTCTCATGCATGTTTCAGTGTTACTTGCCTTGAAGCGAGCATAGTAATTTAGCTCGTCTGGTAGGCTCGTGTCACTGGGCAGCTCTRGGCTGTGCTTCCCTTTGTAGTCTAATAGTTTGCAAGCCCTGCCACATCCGACAAGCGTCGGTGCCGGTGTAGTACGATTTGATCTTAGTCCTGTATTGATGCTTTGCCTGTTTGATGGTGCGTCAGAGGGCATAGTGGGATTTCTTATAAGCTTCTGGGTTAGAGTCCAGCTCCTTGAAAGTGGCAGCTCTACCCTGTAGCTCAGTGCGGATGTTGCCTGTAATCCATGGCTTCTGGTTGGGGTATGTACGTACAGTCACTGTGGAGACGACGTCCTCATGCACTTATTGATAAAACCAGTGACTGTAGTGTACTCAATGCCATCGGAAGAATCCCGGAACATATTCCAGTCTGTGCTAGCAAAACAGTCCTGGAGTTTAGCATCTGCTTCATCTGACCACTTTTTTATAGGCCGAGTCACTGGTGCTTCATGCTTTAATTTTTGCTTGTAAGCAGAAATCAGGAGGATAGAATTATGGTCGGGGGATCTGGGCCTGGTTGGGTGTCTGTAGTATATCCCTCGCATCCGACTCATTGAAGAACTCCTCATCCAATTTGAGGTGAGTAATCCCAGTTCTGAAGTCCAGAAGCTCTTTTTGGAGATAAGAGACYGTAGCTGCAACATTATGTACAGAACAAGTTACGAACAACGCGGGGGAAAAAATAGCATGGTTGGTTAAGAGCCGATAAGATGCCAGCTCTCCCCTCTGGCGCCATCTTGATAGCCTACGCTGCTATCATGCCAAACAAGGAGGACAGCATCACACGTACGCAGGTTAAATATATTTTAAACCAACAACAAAAAATGTCTACAYGAAGCTGTTAAAACTGGAGGAAAATAGCTTCACAAGCTTTATCCAAATACTGGCAGACTCAATAAACAAAAGAATGGCCGATCTGACCAGAGAGGTCCAGGACCTGAAAAAACTGTCTGCATTTCTCTTAAGGAGAGCTTGATGAGTTGAAAAGGGACTGCAGCAATGAGAACTGTGAGTCCTCGAGAAAAGACATCAACGCTGTCTAGGAATCGATGTCGATGGAATCCCAGAGTCTCCACATGATACCTGGATGGAGTACGAGGAGAAAGTGAGAAAAATCATTGATAAACTGGAGATGGATGACCATCGGGTTCTTAGTCACCTCCCTGACCAAGGCCCTTCTCCCCCGATTGCTCAGTTTGGCCGGGCGGCCAGCTCTCGGAAGAGTCTTGGTGATTGCAAAATTCTTCCATTTAAGAAAGATGGAGGCCACTGTGTTCTTGGGGAACTTCATAGCTGCAGAAATGTTTTGTTACCCCTCCCAAGATCTGTGCTTCAACACAATCCTGTCTCGGCGCTCAATGGACAATTCCTTCAAACTCATGGCTTGGTTTTTGCTCTGACATGCACTGTCAATTGTGGGATCTTATATAGACAGGTGTGTGCCTTTCCAAATCATGTCCAATCAATTGAATTTACCACAGGTGGACTCCAATCAAGTTGTAGAAACATCTCAAGGATGATCAATGGAAACAGGATGCACCTGAGCTCAATTTCGAGTCTAATAGCAAWGGGTCTGAATACTTATGTGAATAAGGTATTTCTGTTTTTTATTTGTCCCGTCGCTGCAACTCTCGTACGGACTCGGGAGAGGGTAAGGTCAAGAGCCATACGTCCTCCAAAATATGACACTGCCAAGCCGCACTGTTTCTTGACACACTGCTCGCTTAACCCGGAAGCCAGCCGCACCAATATGTCAGAGGAAACACCGTACAACTGGCGACCGAAGTCATTGTGCATGCGCCCGRCCCGCATGTTTTTTAATACTTTTGCAAAAATGTGAGAAGAAAAAAAGTTTTCACTTTGTCGCTATGGGGTATTGTGTGTACATTTTAGAATAAGGCTGTAACGTAACAAAATGTGGAAAAAAGGGAAGGGGTCTGAATACTTAACGAATTCACTGTATAAGCTGGAAGTAGAAGCCTAAGTATTGTTGTRCATTAGTTTACTTCAATTAGGGGATGGTGGTAGGTTAGAGGAAAAACAATAAAGAAGGAAAATATTTAAAAATCAATATATTTATCGAGGATTGAAAGTCATGCAGACAATTGAAAAAAAGTCAGCTAAATTCTCACTTCAAAGAGGCCCCCATTCTACCTTTACCTCAGGGCCAGAGTGACTATCTTCAAATCACATTTTTGATCAAAACAGACAGCCTCCTACAAAATACCACTGCTAGGCAATCTTGTTAAGGCAACAATTAACAATACAGCTTAAACAAAAGTATCAGATGCAATTTAAACACACCACCTTCAGCTCTGACCTGAAAATGACCAACCTGATAAATGACTTTATAATTCATCAGGGAAGTAGGCTACTTAGCATTTTCATACGTTATAGTATAGAGGCAATTCCAGGAATTGTTAAAAAGGCAAGCCGCCACCTTTTAGGATTTGGTTGGCGGATCGCATTCAACTTTTAGGTGCCTTCACSGCCACCTACTGTACTGGTGTGTGACCTACCTACATTAAATTCTTCATACGATAATACAAAATTATTAGCCCTCTCAACAACAAAAAAACACCACCCCATTCCACTATTTAACCCTATGTAATCCTCCTCCAGACCAACGGTCTGAGAGGACAGAACACTCKCGAATTCTGTCATTRTGTCCCTGAGCAAGGCAGTTAACCCGGGTGCCGATGACGTGGATGTCGATTCCGAGGGGTTGMGTTAAATGCGGAWGACACATTTCAGTTGAATGCATTCAGTTGTACAACTGACTAGGTATGCCCATTTCCTTTTACCACTCAACACCCACTGCAACTGTTTTGTAGTAAATCCTCGCAATCCCAAGTACTTCTCAGCTGGTGCCACCACAACCTCTATTTTCTGTGACTTCTGATCCATTTATGCAGTACAATTGACAAGCATGGCTATGAATGCTAAAAAGCCCACCTTACTGAAGCACATACTCTTCCCATCGCTCTCTGTCTACTCACAGGAATCCTTTCAGTATCCCTCACTCTGCAACCATCTTCCTCTACCACGCGCTTCACTGCTTCGGCATWCGACARTTTCTCTACTACTCTAACCCTGSCAACCTCAACCTGCCTTTCTCTCACCGGACACCTCGGATCTCCAGCCCCATTGGCACCCCCACAACTTCCTTCACCGATACTACACATTCCTTCGTCTCATGCCCTCCTGCACACTTTCCATATCTTGGAATCTCCCTCCTACACACTGCTGCAACATGCACATAAACTTGACACCTTAAACATTGTAGTATTTCAGAACAAAAGCTCTCAAGGGAGAACTTACACTTCCTAACTTGTCCTTGTCAGGCAAAGACTCTACATCAAAACACAGCAGGACAGACAATTACTTCCCTGTTTCCCCAAGCTCTCCACCGGGGGTCTGCGTCGCACCAAATGGTGGGCATCACAGACACCGGCAATATTACATTTCTGATCCTCCTCAACACTTAATGCCACCTCTGTTATCACTTCTTTCAAAGGCGCCCTGCTCCGGAGAGCAAAGAAAGTCACATTTCTTGTCCCTAATCACATGATCCGTAGCGCCCTCTCCCTCTGGACTGAAGAAACACAATAAATCATCACAATTCCACTCCGAGTTACTCTCACCAACTCAAAAGTCCCCAACCTCTTCTCCACCCAACCTTACCACACATATGGATCAGCCAAAATGCAAGGATCGATTCTCGCCACAAATCTCACTCCCACTGAGCCAGAATTTTCCTTTTCATCCTCGGGACGAGYCCCGACCTCGGCGGTCCTCACCGCACGTACTACATCCATACTTTCGGCAGGTTCCATCTCTGAGAAATTAGAACCTGTATGCCTCTTTTTGCACTTGGCACCAACCTTCCTCACCACACCGCTTCCCTCTACACTCAGCTCCTTCTCAGCAGTCATCACTGTACCGCCCCCACAATTAATTCGCCCTCACTCTCTTCACGTTCACTTTCCTTCTCTAACTCTTCCAAAAGTTCTGTGCGATCCTCCATTCCGTATTCCCTCAAAACATATTCCACTTTTTTTTCCCCCTTATCCACCATCTTCTCCATCACCAGATCTTCCAGAAGTCTTGTGCACTCCCACACTCCATTTTTCTTTGTCCTTTCGTCTTGTCCAAGGCCGCTTAAGGCAAGCCTTCTCAACCAAACTATAGTATGTTCCAAACCTAACCCTAGAGTAAAATACCCAAAGACAGYCAACACTAGTGCCCAAAAGCCTGTTTTAGCATGGCAGGACCTTCACCAACTGGGAGGGACTCAGACGCAATAACAGGACAGATAAAATGAAGTGTGCTTTAAATACCTGCGAAAGATGCACTAACTGAAGTGGAAGGAGACGGGTGTCTGCAATGCAACCAAGCGTCTTGATTGGTTGGGAAAATGGCAGTAGTGTGCTGGGAGATTGACAGGTGATGTGAAGTTGGTGGTGAGAACAGTTCGCTTTTTTTTTTTTTTTTTACAATAATGAATTTGAAATTATCCTTATTGTTAGTCAAGTAACAGTAACTATGGGTTAGTGGTTAAGAGCATTGGGCCAGTAACCGAAAGGTTTCAGGTTTGAATCCCAAAGGCGGCAAGGTGGAAAAATCTTCCATTCTGCCCTRGAGCAAGGCAGTTAACCCCTAACAATTGTTCCCTGGGTGCAGATGATGTTMATTAATGTAGCCCCCCAAAACCTCCTTGGCATGAACAAAGTGGGAGATGATTTRTTTAGTTGCGATATGGGAGAGATTGTTGTTGTTTTCTCTGGCCCTCTGTTTATAGTAGTATATGTTGTCTGAATCAACCAGTGGGCGACCTCAGTACCAAAGTCCTCAGAATTCTCTCTAAAACTACAGCTTTGTTCAGAAGGAAGAGCATAAGATGACATTTAGGTCTGGGTAGAGAGGAAATTATAAATATAGATCTCTTTCTACACCGCATATGATTTGCATAAACATTAACAATGCATATCATTTACCAAAAATACCCAAGTACACCCAAATGGAGATCATACATTTGGAACCACAGCAAGATGCTGCCTTTTCTATATCAAGCTATCACTGGAGCCATGCAGTCTATGTATTAATGCACTCATAAAATTAGTCACAGCTTTTAATTTGTATGCAGATAGAGCAATTACATTATGCATRTGTGATGCACAAGGCTAAGAGTTTTCCTGACCATGTGACCTGACAAGGAAAATCTCCTAGTGATGTGTGCTATGTATAATAATTTTGCCTTTGCATTCATTAGCAGTAAAAACTAAATATTTCATGCTCTGAGAGAGATTGAATGGTTAACTAAGTCTGTTATTTTCTGTCATATATAGAAACAGAAAGTGATGTTTTTCTCATTTTAGTTGCGACATGGATTACGCAACAGATGACAAAAGTAGGTTGTCAGAAGTAACAGTGAGGTTGAAATGCATTTAATGTTAATTAAAACACTATGTCGAATCAAATTTTTAAACTGCCTCTGCTCGCCTTGCGATACACTTCCTGTCCTCGCTGTACAGGCACATAGAGCTTGTCTCAGCAGCTGTGAAATTGTCTCACACCGGAGAGCAAACCAGCTTTATCGTCCACTGAGCAGCACTAACCTGCAGATAAACTAGGGAGACAAACGCTGTGCTCCCTCTATCTGTCGAGCGCTAGCAACGCGTCACACCACTGCAGCAGTGAAACGGAAGAGATCAGTGTTGGGATTGGCAAAGAAAGCAGCCTGGGCTCCTATCGGCCCCTTTCTCTGCTGCTTTCACTGACCTGCCCATCACAGCCCCTCTCAAATGTCGCACAAACCCAAATTCAATTTCTGCACTGTCTCTATTTGTGTAGTGTAGATTTTTTAACCCCCATATACAGTGTTTATTTAAGCGGATTTTGGTCTTTATAATATAGACCCTGTCTAGGTTAAGAGGCTGAGCCTTTGACAATAGCGTTGTCTTCTTTTTTACTATTGCAAACATATGTGTAAACTAGCAAGGCAGGAAAATAAGGGTTAATATCTAATCAAACTTCATCCACCTCTACCACCACTCACTCACCCCCCCCCCCCCCCCCCCCCTCCGGGACTGCACTGTGGGATGGAGTCAGTCACAAGAGGAGCTGAAAACTGGATTACAATCCTAAAGAGTCACGGAAGGCAAAAGATACCACACAACACAAAACGTAAAAACAAGTTAAACCTTTTACAGTCCTCTTGTAGTCTGTGAGAGCAATCATTAGGGTTTGTATCTAGGCAAGGAATTTAACTTCTTTAGAAATGCAGCCCTAATGTTGGAWACAAACATCAGGACATTGTTGTCATCCAGAGTCACATGTATTTATTTTCCAATCTATGACACARAATATTTTACATTCAGAAGATTTTTAAAGGACCAAAGAGGTTAGGTCTGCTTCATGTTTGAAGTTTAGCCATGGAAAACAAATATTGTGAAACTGCTATCGTTCCAGCCCTAGCAATCATACTGTAATGTAGCACTTAAGGGAAAGTGGGATACCTAGTCAGTTGTACGACGGAATGCATCTTCTGTATTTAACCCCTCTGAATCAGAGCGGTGAAGCCTTACACTTACATCATCTGCACCCGGAGAGCAGTTGTTGGGGGTTAACTGCCTTGCTCAGGGGCTGAACTACAMATTTTTACCTTGTCAGCTCAGGGATTTGATCCAGCAACCTTTCAGTTACTGGCCCAATGGGCCTACCCACCAGACTACGGGGAATCATGTCTTGCCGTATGGTTACAAAACTGTTCTCTGGAGTCTAGCCTTGAGGCGTCACACTACTTAGCAGGGAAGTGTGGCTTCTCGAGGCCTGAGCTCTGGCTTTAGAGTTAGAGTAATGCAGGAGTGATTCATCTCTGGTTACATCCTGAAGAGTACATATGTAATGTAAGCCTCAGCGCACGCACACACACACACACACACACATTACACAGACACATAGTCACAGACATAAACATTGGAGTGAAGTTCCCTAAAAGGCTTAAATAACCATTGACTGTGCAGTGCAGTATCCAGGCAACAGGGCTTGAATCAATGGCGGTGAGGGGGGTGTGTCACTCGGATGTGTCATGAAGAGGTCGACAACCTTGAGTTCCTTGTCCAAGACTAAAGCGCTACGGCTAGATAAACAAATCGATGGAGCAATTGTCCCGCTGCATGGATCTCACCGGAAATATACAACAACAAAAAACTATCCATTGTCAAAGAACCACTTATGTGCAGATCAAAGACTGTACATGTTAAAAATAAGCAAGCAAGTACACATTATGTAATTAGATTTGTTCATCTACGGTTCAGACACTTAGGTTTTACGTGTCCTGGGCACATCCACTGCATCATCCAGACTCTGCATCATTAAGCAGTTCACATCTCCTACTAGCTGCATCTGTTTCTGATGGCACTGAAGTTGAGTGAAGGTTACAGTCGAGTGGCTGCAAATTGAAGAGGAACACGCACCAGGGMCTCATTTCCCATAGGAGACCATCGCAGTTAAATATGCCCATCCAAGCACAAAATGTGCATTGAGGACYTACAGTTTACAGAGTACAGCTTACACATCGAGAGGAGCTTCTGGCAGAATACCAAACAACGCATTTAACAAACACAAATACATCCACAGATGTTGTACAACAATATCACATACCATATACAGCATGGCAACACTCGTCACTAGTCAGAGAGGAAACAGTACAGCAACCTTTATTTGGACGAGTCTGACTGTACAACATTCCAAACCATTTCAATTAATGCCACTCTGAACCGAGAGAGAATACATCTACCAAATATCAACAATATATCCACAAATACTTCAATAATAGAACGTATCCAGAATAAGAGCGAGGTTACTTCAAATGTATCCACAACAACAATTGCAGAGACGCTTGAGCTTAACATTGATCAACTGTGCTTTATCTGTGTATTGTGAAAGTATGCATCTCTTTTTGCCAAGTACCCTAGTGTACAGTTTGACTTTCCCAAGAGGTTCCACAAAACAAACATGACAGAATGATGAACAGTACCTGAATGTGAGCTGTACATGTAAACAAACTTGGTCCATTTGTAGTGCTGGATCAGGGCAATGAGGGGCTCCTGGAGTTCCGGTCTCAGCTGGATTACAAACTGGTTGTTGGTTTCTATGGGGAAACTGGGTGTCACAAAGCAGACGTGGAGAGCCCCACAGAATGACATGAGCATGTTCATGGTCTTCCTGTCATACAGTCCGATGATGGCGTAGACTCCTTTGGAAAACTGTGAACAAACTGTGGAGAGGAAAAAGAAAGATGAGGAGAGGTGATCACATCTGATTTGCTATGTTTATTCATACAAAAGACTGAACAGACAGAAAATCGGTGAGACATTAGAATGGGTGTAGGCATACATGTTAACTGTTAACTCCCCTAGAACAGAGATGGGACCGCCTTAAGTAGGCCCGGGGATATTTTTTTTTAAAGGAACTCAGTCGGGGTCTCAACTTACTGTATACACAAAGTGCAAATTCGAAATTTGTTTGTGCATCAGCAATTTTTCTCTTATGTTAGTCACCGATAGTCACTCAATTAGCCCGTGTCAGCAAAAAATGTGATCGGTAAGTAAGTCTAGCCAGCTTTCTAAACTTGTAGTGATCGTGGTTGAATTACCGACCCGGGCGGCCCCCATTTTGATTTTGTTAGTCACTCTCGGATATCATATTAAAAACGGCAAACATTTCTCTCCACCRTATGGATCAGTAGAATTGCATGAAATTACTTATGAKATTTCAAAATCTTCTCTCTGCCCCATGGCAAAATTTGTGAARTGCAGCAAACTTGCTTTAAGTCTAWTTAGGMTTTTATCTATTGGSATGATAATGTTTTTGATAAATAAAAATGTTATTTAATTATTTTAAATGAAATATCCTTGGAATGTTATCCTAGCATTCACTAAAATGTTGTGCACAACCTCTGTAACAACCACCATAGAACATTCCCAAAAAGTTCTCATTAGGTTTCCAGGTGATAACACAATGTACTTGTAATGTTTTCCAGAACATTCGTCAAGGTTGTGGCAAATGTTTTCATAACACAAAAACTGTCCAGTTGTGCTGTTGATTAGACAATGTTTGTATAAAACGTTTGCCAGAACACATTTTGTCTGTTCTTTAAAGGTTCACAGAATGTTTCATTAGGTTGTGGGAACAGTCTGATGGGTACATTGTGGGGACATCACAAAAGATATGTTCCTAAAACCCCAAAACTGTCCAGTTATATGGATGATTATATAAGTTTCTTTTAGGCCGCAAAAAAAAATTCACCTGATGTTACAAGAACATTCTCAGAACACATTTTGTCTGATATGTAAAGGTTCTCAGAATGTTTCTTTAGGTTTTGGGAACATTGTGGGGATATGACTAGAGTTCCAAAACACAAAAGTGACTAAAACATGGTCCAMCTCCTCTTTTTTTTWACCAGCTCATGTTTKAAACAAATACAATGTGTTAAACCACCACTGGAGATACAGCTCAATACTATACCTGTGCCTCTGCTCTAGCCATTTTGTTTGCCTCCCTGTTGTGCTGMCTATCTGTCTCAGCATCTTTTCTGCTGTCATTATGTGCTTCTTCTTGTTCTCTGTCTGTCTTTATGCCTTTYTGTTATTAAAGCCAAGCTAATGACATAAGATAAACTGCAAATTAGTGCCATGTCATGTGTTTTCCTACCCTAAGTTTTAATTAGTATTACAGGGCTCCCGACTAACATGTTCCCCTGGTATCTCTGGTGCCATTAACTTTTACAGTTTGTGGGACCAGCCCATGATTTGGTCGGACCCAAAATRATGAGTAATCATCTTGTGAAGTCATTCATAGTGCTTTATSAAGAAGTATGATACATAGACTACTGGGGTATTCAATAAAMAAGTTGTTTCATCTAACATCTCCAAGCAGGAATGCATGATTCAAGATATTTTAATGGGCAACTTTAATCCAGTGATTATCATGAATTTTGGGTTGACAATTAGACTATAGTTACTGTCAAAAAAGGACTGCATAATGTCTTGATTTCTTTTTGTACAATAGAGATTAATCTTTATGTGCACTAACTCATATCCAAGCTGGTCATTAGAAATAGACGTTGATTTGAAAAGGTCGTAGAACGTCCATATACACATTTCAAAATMTAAAAAAGATCGCCCAGCACTGGGCGCGAACTCATAGATCATACTGATATCGCAGGCTTACATTCTGTTTTGCTACAAATATAGTCTGACCAGATTCAAACTATTTGAGCCCCTCCCTTCCATCCACTGTATGGCCCGACCAATCGGCGTCCTCTGATAATCTGTGGGGGTGGTTTAMTTGATGATGACAACGAGAAGCGCCTGTACTGGCTGCAGAAGTCAAATCATAACAAAACTGGCTGCTCTTGAGGAGGTTGGTGTTGATGCTGGTATAGCAGCAGTTATATCAGAACTGGAGGGCATAACTTAATTGAAAGAAAAGAAAATAACAGCATTGAAGGCTTTTCTCAGGGGTGAAGACATATTTGCTCTTCTCCCGACTGGAGTTCATCAAGATCTTGATTTACCAGCTACCAGCTAGCRATTTTTTCAAGTCTCTCCAGAGATGTTCGATCMGGTTCAAGTCCAGGCTCTGGCTGGGCCACTCAWGGACATTCAGAGACTTGTRCCGAAACTTCTCCTGCATTGTCTTGGCTGTTTGCTTAGGYTCATTGTCCTGTTGGAAGCTGAACCTTCGCCCCAGTCTGAGGTCCTGAGCGCTCTGGAGAAGGTTTTCAACAAGGATCTCTCTGTACTTTGCTCTGTTCATCTTTCCCTCGATCCTGACTAGTCTCCCTGTCCCTCAAGCTGAAAAACATCCCCACAGCATGATGCTGCCACCACCATGATTCATTGTAGGGATGGTGCCAGGTTTCCTCCAGACATGACACTTGGCATTCAGGCCAAAGAGTTCAATATTGGTTGGGGGGCTGTCATGTGCCTTTTACTGATGAGTGTCTTCTGTCTGGCCACTCTACCATAAAGGCCTGATTGGTGGAGTGCTGTAGAGATGGGCGTCCTTATAGAAGGTTCTCCCATCTCCACAGAGGAGCTCTGTCAGAGTGACCATCGGGTTCTTGATCAGAACCAAGAACCTGATGCATAATTTGCATACTTGCATAATTTGATATCAAACGAGTCCTTGCTATCGATAAAAGACAATACTGTGCAGTCGTCTTCATCGACCTGGCCAAGGTTTTCAACTCTGTCAATCACCGTATTCTTATCAGCAGACTCAACAGCCTTGGTTTCTCTAATGACTGCCTCGCCTGGTTCACTAACTACTTCTCAGATAGAGTTCAGTGTGTCAAATCGTAGGGCCTGTTGTCCGGACCTATGGCAGTCTCTATGGAGGTGCCACAGGGTTCAATTCTCGGGCCGATTCTTTTCTCTGTATATATCAATGATGTKGCTCTTGCTGRGGGTGATTATTTGATCCACCTCTATGCAGACGACACCATTCTGTATACATCTGGTCCTTCTTTGYACACTGTTTTAACAAACCTCCAAACAAGCTTCAACGCCATACAACACTCCTTCCGGGGACTCAAACTGCTCTTAAATGCTAGTAAAACAAAATGCATGCTCTTCAACCGATCGCTGCCCGCCCAACTAGCATCACTACTCTGGACGTTCCGACWTAGAATATGTGGACAACTATAAATACCCAGGTGTCTAGCTAGACAGTAAACTCTCCTTCCAGACTCACATTAAGCATCTCCAATCCGAAGATAAATCTAGAATCGGCTTCCTATTTCGCAACAAAGCCTCCTTCACTCATGCTGCCAAACATATCCTCGTAAAACTGACTATCCTACCAATCCTTGACTTCGGCGATGTCATTTACAAAATTGCCTCCAACACTCTACTCAGCAAATTGGATGTAGTCTATCACAGTGCCATCCGTTTTGTCACCAAAGCCCCATATACTATCCACCACTGCAACCTGTATGCTCTCGTTGGCTGGTCCTCGCTACATATTCGTCGCCAAACCCACTGGCTCCAGGTRATCTATAACTCTTTGCTATATAAAGCCCCGCCTTATCTCGGCTCATTGGTRACCATAGCAACACCCACCCGTAGCATGCGTTCCAGCAGGTATCACTAACTTTAAGCGTCAGCTGGCAGAGCAGCTTAGCGATCGCTGCAGCTGTACACAGCCCATCTGTAAATAGCCCATCCAACCAACCAACTATCTACCTCATCCCCATATTTGTTTTTGTTTTTCTGCTCTTTTGCACGCCAGTATTTCTACTTGCACATCTATCACTCCAGTGTAAATTGCTAAATTGTAATTACTTCGTCGRCTTAACTCCTTACTTAATTTGCACACAACTTGTGATACATTTTTTCGTATGTGTTATTGACTGTAAAACTGTTATATCCCATATGTAACTCTGTTGTTTTTGTCGCACTGCTTTGCTTTATCTTGGCCAAGTCGCAGTTGTAAATGAAACTTGCTCTCCTGGTTACCTGGTTAAATAAAGGTTAAATAAAAAAATTAAAAAGTTGAACATTAATTGTACTCCTAGCTAGCAGTGGATAAGTAACAGGCCTTCTCAAAGACAATAAGCTAGCTAGCTTAGTTAGCAAACTTAGCTAGCTATATGACTTGCTCTAACATAACGTTGCAATGTTATGGACAGTAATGGACAATATGGATGACTTGTCTGTTGCAAGTCCATAAATATGGATGTTATTGATATATCTTTCTCATTTAGACTCTTTTGGATCTTATTTTTTTTCAAGTCAAATGTTTGTCACATGCTTCGTAAACAACAGGTGCTAGACTAACAGTGAAATGCTTACTATGGTCCTTCCCAACAATGCAGCAGAATACATAAAAAATGCAATTAATAACAGAAAAACATAGTGACGCGAGGAGAATAAATACACAATGAGCAATGATGCTTGGCTAAATACATGGGGTATCATTACCGAGTTTGTGTGCAGGGTTTACAGCAGCATAACACCATGCATCCCACTGCCTGCTTGCCTCTGAAGCTAAGCAAGGTTAGTCCTGGATGGGAGACCAGATGCTGCTGGAAGTGGTGTTGAGAGGCCAGTACAAGGCACTCTTTCCTCTGGTCAAAACACATATTACTGTATATATAAATTCCCCAGGCAGTGATTGGGGACATTATCCTGTGTAGGGTGCTGTCTTTGTGATAGGACGTTAAACGGAGTCCTGACTCTGGTGTCACTAAAAATGCCAGGGCACTTATCGTAAGAGTAGGGGTGTTTAAGCCCGGTGTCCTGGCTAAAATTCCCAATCTGGCTCTCTATACCATCATTTCCACCTAATCATCCCCAGCTTCCAATTGGCTCATTCCTCTCCACTGTAACTATTCCCCAGGTTGTTGCTGTAAAGAGAATGTGTTCGCAGTCAACTTTACCTGGTAAATATAGTTTAAATACAACATGTAAATGTGTACATAGGAGAGAAGGACTAGGCTACAGATAGATAATTGACAGTAGGGTTGTAGATGTGGTGTAGTGTCAAATGGTGGAGGTTAAGTCCAGTGTGTGTGCATAGAGTCAAAAAGGGTTAGTGCGAGGGTCAAAGCAGATAGTTAACCAAATAGCTACCCGGACTATTTTAGCAATCTTATGGCTTGGTGGTATATGTATTTGTTATCGCTCCCCATTAGCTGCTGCCAAGGCACCAGCTACTCTTCCTAGGGTCRAGCAACATTTAAGCAGTTATACAACCATTTTTAAACATTACAATACATTTCACAATACATTGTGTGTCATCACGCCACTACTCTACTACATCATATATGCAACACAAAATCCATGTTTAGTGTGTGTATAGTGCATATGTTATCATGTGTATGTGTGTGTCTCCTCACAGTCCCCGCTGTTCCATAAGGTGTATTATATATCTGGTTTTTCAATCTCATTTTACTGCTTGCAAGAGTTACAGTACCTGATGTGGAATAAAGTTCTGTGTAGTCATGGCTCTATGTAGTACTGTGCACCTCCCATKGTRTGTTCTGGACTTGGGGACAGTGAAGAGACCTCTGGTGGCATGTCTTGTGGGGTATGCAGGTGTGTCTGAGCTTTATGTTAGTAGTTTTTACAGACAGCTCAGTGCATTCAACATGTCAAKACTTCTCACAAATACAAGAAGTGATGAAGTTAATCTCTCCTCTACTTTGAGCRAGGTGGTGGACATGCATATTAATGTTAGCTCTCCTTGTACCAGTGTTGTATTACTCGTCTCGGTCTCGAGACCTCATATTGAATGTCTCGAATGGATACATTTGTACTCGGTCTCGGGCAGTGAGGACTCGTAATTTCCTCCCGATACGAGTGGAGACCAGGCCAAATATATACTTTTTTTTTTTTATATATATATCTTAACAGCCTTTATATCTATTATAGACATTTTTGCGCAGTGGTGAACCTACAGGCCTTCAGTGTGTAACAGGTTTGTGATTCTGAAAGGACAGCAACCGTAATACCAGCGCACTCATGTAGTGCACTTTTTGTAAAACACTAAGGGCCAGTGGTGGAGAGGAGGCTACACTTAAGCAATAAGGCACGGGGGGGGTGTGGTATATGCCAATATACCACAGCTAATGGCTGTTCTTAGGCACGCATACAGCGTTTAGCCGTGGTATATTATCCTTATACGACAAACCCCCGAAGTGCCTTATTGTTATTATAAATTGGTTACTAAACTAATTAGAGCAGTAAAAATAAATGTTTTGTCATACCCATGGTATACGTCCTGATATGCCACGGCTGTCAGCCAATCAGTAATCAGGGCTCGAACCACCCAGTTTATAATCAGGTATATGCCAAATAATGCCGTATATACCCAGGTAGGAAAGAGGTTTCAACTTGTATCTACCAGTAAATGCTGACCACACCGTTCACATTACGTGAGTGAGCGTTGCAAAATAAATGTACACATACATGTTATTCAATCATTGCATCCAAACAGCTCGCGCGTGTCAACGAACATCTGCGTAGCCAGGCACAAAAATAGAACTTGGTTCTATTTGTGACTCTTGACGTGCTGCAAGTCCCGGCTCTCCCATCTCCTCATTGGTTTTTAGGAACATATTCTCACGTGGGTGATTGAAAGATGAACTGAGGTCCACATTACAGAGCAGTTGGTGGTGGTAATGTACCTTAAAGTTGGTTGTCAACTGCCATTTGAAGAAGAAGAAGAAGAGATTACTAGAAACGAACTCGGTTTACCCTTTTATCTGTGGATTCATTGTCAGAGTAGAGGACCTTGTGCATTTCAGGTAAAATAACAACCCAATATTTATATCCCAGGAAAAATTAGCTAGCAACAGCAAATTAGCTAGCTAAATTGCCATGAATGTTTAATGCTTTTTGACCTGTCCCCAAATGAATATAGTTGATTCAGAGTTCATTTTGATATTTCATCCTGCATGTCCTGATCGTGTCTGGTGTGGATGGACAAAATTAACATGCACACAGACGCACGCASGGGCCAGGTCTAGTCACCATGTAAAAGCAACAATGGGTATGCAAGCAAGTTATTGAAAAAGATTATTCCGAAGTGGTGGTTAGTAGGCTATTTGTGATGCACAATGAATCAGGGGTGTAGACATGTATGGGCCTGGGTTGACAGAGACCCACCCACTGGGGAGCCAGGCCCTGACAGGCCCACCCAATCAGATTGATGTGGTTTAAGCATTGTTGTGGACTTAGACCATCACATTTMTTGTATTTTTTTTTAGATTGAAAATCTCAAATCTATTGGAAAACATTTTTCACCCAAGGTGCCTTTCATTCGCTGAACGGGCCGTTTGGGAACTTCTTGGCAAAATTAGAGTACAGTATATCCACTTCTCCAGGCTCCACTACACCACTGCATAGGGCAGATGGGAAGACAGCAGTCACACACAGCATTATGTTAAAGGATAAGTAGTCAATGAACATAATAAGCCAGTAGGTCCCAATCATAAGAATACAAAGACACAACCATTAAGCCTTTCCCAATCGAAATGTACAACTATTACTTCCCGTTGCAAAAAACATGTCACGTTTAGCACACAAAGTAAACCTAAACCTAAAGTTTAAAATTCAAGTGGAATTGACAGCGTTTTAACTACTTTGCAGATTTGAAACAGACAATCATAATATCAGTCAAAAATATCAAATTCCCAGTTTTTGCTACAAAACCAACTTTATAAGATATTTAAAAAATATATACAGTATATTTGACTCAACGWAGATGGAGGCAGTTCAATGCATGATTAATATACTTCACCAATACATTTCTTGGCAGTTCAAAAAACACTGCTATCAGGTTGTAAATCACCTCTGGCCTGCTACATTGTTTGCTGCCTCCATTCAGGATGTACTGTTTCAGTTTCAATGACTCCATATTCTGGACAAAAACGGACAAATGTAACTAAGGCTGGGAATGTTAATACAATCAAACTAACAAGGGCAGTGATCAGTCATAATGTGGCTAATAGCCTAGCATTTCTATTTATGTATAATAATAAAAACACGGAGCCTGAGYGTGTACAAAGCTGTCATCAAGGCAAAGGGTGGCTACTTTGAAGAATCTGAAATATATACATTATATTTTGATTTGTTTTAACACTTTTTATTTGGTTACTACATGATTCCATATGTGTTATTTCATCATTATTATTCTACAATGTAGAAAATAGTACAAAAAAATATATAAAAAAAATTGAATGAGTAGGTGTGTCCAAACTTTTTTAAAGTCGCGCTGTTGCAACTGCCTGTAAACACACAGTCCAGTTCAAAGTGAATGATGGCAGGCCTGTGTGGCAATGGCTTGTTTGCATAAAGGCCTACAGTAGCTCTGATTTGGCTATGTTGCACCGGTCTGCGTACACTCCGGTCCTGGACGAGACAGATGTTTATATTCGTTTTTAATTACTGCAGTGTCTATTAATTGTCCAAACACACGGCCGCTTTCCCACTCTATATTGCTATAGGATTTTCACAAATGCCTTAGTATACGTAATTCCCAAACATTTCTAAGAATTTATGAAAACGTGATAATGACCATGTCTACATTTTATTTTTATTTTAACCTTTAATTTAACTAGGCAAGTGAGTTAAGAACAAATTCTTATTAACAATGACAGCGTACCCCGGACGACGCTGGGCCAATTGTGCGCCGCCCTATGGGACTCCCAATCACGGCCAGATGTGATACAGCTTGGATTCAAACCAGAGACTGTAGTGACACCTCTTGAGATGCAGTGCCTTAGACCGCTGCGCCACTCAGCACATGGCCTGTATAGAACGCTTTGATGTACGCATATCATCTGCTAGCGACTCAGCTGCCTTCATTCAAGTAGACATGGCTGTTCAGTGGAGAAAGAAAACAATGCTAACCAAAGAGTACCTTTTTAAAGGGGCAATCTGCAGTTGCTACATACATTTTTGGACTTWAATTATTGGTARGTACTAGAGGTRGACCGATGATGATTTTTCAACGCCGATACCGATTATTGGAGGACAAAAAAAGCCGATACCGATTAATKGGCCGATTTAAAAAGAAAAAGAAGAAAGAYAAAAAAKACACACATTTTTGTAATAATGACAATTGCAACAATACTGAATGAACAATGAACACTTTTATTTTAACTTAATATAATACATAAATAAAATAAATTGTCTCAAATAACATGAGCAGAGCTTGTCTGCATGGTCCCCTGTCAGTCTGCTCCTCTGCGAAACACAGACCTTATTTGAAGTAGATCAAGACATTCTCTATGGAAGACATGAACGGTAAAATAACGAAGGWACCCCTTTCAAGTTCAGCCGCAAGTTATTACAGGAATTATAACGCGTCGACTATTTCTCTCTAAACCATATACCTTTGACTAATCCGGAAACTATCACCTCGAAAACAACACGTTTATTCCGTTCCATATTTTATCTAACGGGTGGCATCCATGAGTCTAAATATTCCTGTTACATTGCACAACCTTTAATGTTATGTCATAATTACGTAAAATTCTGGCAAATTAGTTCGCAAAGAGCCTGGCGGCCCAAATTGTTGCATATACCCTGACTCTGCGTGCAATGAACGCAAGAGAAATGACACAATTTCACCTGGTTAATATTGCCTGCTAACCTGGATTTCTTTTAGCTAAATATGCAGGTTTAAAAATATATACTTGTGTATTGATTTTAAGAAAGGCATTGATGTTTATGGTTAAGTACACATTGGAGCAATGACAGTAATTGATTGATTGTTTTTTATAAGATAAATTTTATGCTAGCTAGCAACTTACCTTAGCTTACTGCATTCGCGTAACAGGCAGGCTCCTCATGG
>NC_036860.1:19658562-19697415 GCF_002910315.2 Salvelinus sp. IW2-2015 | reverse complement strand
TTGATTGATTTTTATAAGATAAATTTAATGCTAGCTAGCAACTTACCTTAGCTTACTGCATTCGCGTAACAGGCAGGCTCCTCATGGAGTGCAATGTAATCAGGTGTTAGAGCATTGGACTAGTTAACTGTAAGGWTGCAAGATTGGATCCCCCGAGCTGACAAGGTTAAAAATCTGGCAGAACGTTCCTAGGCCGTCATTGAAAATAAGAATGTGTTCTTAACTGACTTGCCTAGTTAAATAAAGATTAAATAAAGGCGTAAAAAAAWATATATATATATATCGGCAAATCGGCGCTCAAAAATACCGATTTCCGATTGTTATGAAAACTTGAAATCGGCCCTAATTTATCGGCCATTCCGATTAATCGGTCGACCTCTAGTATGTACCCATTTATATTTTTATAGGAATGTCCTAAGTTAACATTGTTTTGGAAGTGTCATTCTTCCTAGGGGTGTATATGAACAGATTTTTTATAATATTTGTTGCTAAAATTATGTCAGCTCCACTTTAAACCTAAACCAAATATGTTATGAATGTCATAAAAACAGAATTACTGTATTTGGAAATTGTGCAATATTGTGGGAATGTTCTGTGGAAACTGAATATCACAAGAATATTCTTGCAACATCCCAGACAACTATAACTTAATTAAATATTCTGGGAACCTTTAAATAACTTAGACCAGGTGTTTTTGTCAATATTCTTACAACACTATAGGAATGTCCTGTGCAACCTAACCTAATGAATGTCAACACAACTGAGCATATCTTGTGTTTTGGGAACCTCTCTTGTAATGAACCCACACTGTTCCCACAACCTAATTAAATGTCACGACTTCCGCCGAAGTCGGCTCCTCTCCTTGTTCGGGCTGRGTTCGGCGATCGACGTCACCTGGCTTTCTAGCCTTCGCCGCTCCATTTTTCATATGTCCATTTGTCTTGTCTTGTTCCATACACACCTGGTTTTCATTTCCCCAATCAATCTACTTGTATTTAACCCTCTGTTTCCCATCATGTCTCTGTGTGTAATTGTTTCATGTTATGTGGTGTTGGATTTATGCGCTTGACTTTTATTTATGTTCCGTGTTTTAAGCGCGTTTGATCATTGTAGTGCTCTCGTTTTGGAACGGAAAATAAATGTGCGCCTGTTAACTATACTCTGCTCTCCTGCACCTGACTTCGCCTCCAGTACACGCCWTAACAAATGTTCTGGGAACCTTTTAAAGAACTCAATGGCTTTTCTGGAAACATTCTAGCAACATCAAAGGAATGTTTTGTTCACCCTGATACAAAAACCATCTGAATATCAGCACAACTGGACAGGTGTGGTGTTTTGGAAACCCATAATGTTCTCACCAGACTGTTCCCACAACCTAATGAAACATTCTGGGAACCTTTTAAAGAACAGACAAAATGTGTGTGGGATGGGATGTTTGTGACAGCTGTCTTTGCAGTCCTCCATTGATTCTCTAAGCTGGTGTTCCTTTTATCTTATTCACGTCTGTGTATATATTTAATTTCTTTCCATAGTGTAGCGCAATCATTTCTGCACTGTCACTCATTGTTGCATCTCTCTGCAGGTTTCAGTTTCAATTGTTTGCTTGTTATTCAATATGAGTCTCATGTAGGGAGTCAGCCTGGAGCCAAAAGCCATCTAAAAAGACAAGAGCTGGTGGCATAAAAGGACATGATAAAGGACTGCAGCAATGGTGCTGTATACACATGGCCTATATAGAACATTTTTGATGTATGTATATCATCTGCTAGCAACTCAGCTGCCTTCATTCAAGTAGACATGGCTGTTCAGTGGAGAAAGAAAACAATGCTAACCAAACAGTACCTTTTTAAAGGGGCAATCTGCAGTTGCTACATCAATTTATGGACTTAAATTATTGGTAGGTACCCATAGATTTTTGAAGAATATAAGTTATACATGCCTCATGAGCTAAGTTTAACTGTCGTAGCCCATCAGAACACAAAATATAAGCTTGTTTTACTTCAATGTTTGTAAACAAAGTAAATGTAAACAAACACTGTATAGCCTCAAAACATGTATTTTTTTTAAACAATCATTTTTATATCATTAATGGTCAATGCATCCAGCCCCATCCCTCAGCTTATTACCGAAATAGTGGCTACGAGAACGCTTTGTTGTTTCAAATTCAGATTGCCCCTTTAGGGGAGACGGACCCAAAAAAGAATCAGAATTGGAATGACTTGTGTAATGCTGATTTGAATTAATATTCTTATGCTAGTTTGTCTGATTATATTGTGCTGATTTGATTAGCTTACTGTGTACGTTATGTTGTTTCTATTTAAATCACAACTCCTGATTAATTTGTCATTGTAAAAGCCAGGGAKATTTTTCCTCCAATGCCAAAGATACCAGAAGCTGACAAAGTATATTTTATTACTTTCAAGATACACATCTTTCTCTTTAGGAGACACAAAGGCAATACAAGACTCCACAGTTCTGTTATCTCCTTTTACCACAGTACATTTTCCCATGTACCTTTTTAATCTCGTCATAATTTACCCTGCATTGTATTTCATACAAACTATACAACACATTCCTATTCATGAGCATGACCTTGGACTGTTCTCAATTGAGGTAGTTCATGTCACAGCCTGCATTAAGCAGTGAGAAAAACAGGTGTTTCTCCTGGGGTGTTTTAGGGAGATGCAGAATGCACCAGAAGTGAATGATCCTCTCTGATCCTCTGGCTCTCTAGTGAAGATCAGCTGATGGCAGCTGGGGCTCTCTGTTCTGGCAGCCTGCTCTCTTGCTACAGAGAGGATCAAATAAAGACTGGCCGTCCAGTTGGGACTGTCTTACACAGCCGTATCATTGCTGAAGCACTTTGTGTTGACAAACAGTGATAACACACATTGACTTTTACGAGCATCATGCTGGAACTAGAGCCAGGCCTCATCGTGGATCAGAGCCAGAGCTCAATACAATCCACTTCTTAGGCCTAAACTCAGGCTCTTAACGTGAATTGTAATGCTTTAAATCTGCCCTCGTGTTCTGCTGGCTTTGGTGCAAAAAAAAGTTAACTTGTTACAGAGTTCATTGACTGAGATTTGGTGCTTTATGATTCCCAAAAGAGATCTGCCATAGCCACTATCAGTAGAGCCAGACTGCACCAGACTATAGCTACATGAGCTCTGTCAATTGTGTGATGCGCCCTAGTGACACTCCCAACTGTTGTGACACTAATTCACCCAGTGTAAGAAGGATACAGACATAATGTCACTTAATGTGGACCAAGTCGTTTAGGGTTTCTAAGCCCTTTCATAAAATAGGTCTGAAATATGGCCATACCACGTATAACCAAATACTTAAAGCTKATATATATATGAGTGGACTGAAAAAACAGACAGTATATCTGAACAACCCTGCACAAGGAGACCAGCTGTCCTCTTTGACCTTGGGGCTGTTCCTGTCGGCAAATTCTATCAAGCTAATGAGATATGTCACATACAATCAACATAGAAKCCCCCTAAAACCAACCTATTCCACAACAGTGAGCTAAAGACAATGCCCAAGTGTGACAGCGCTTTATTTTTAAAGATCCCAGATCCTTGCTAATAGTTGCTACAGGGCCTGCAGCTCGTCCTTGCTTCAAAGGACAATGCCACACAAAATGTAGGTGTTGGCTGCATGATTCAGAACCTTCAGCGGTAGTGTGTGGAGAAAGAGAGCCAGGAAGGACTTCTTGTTGAAAAGACTGCGGAGAAGGAGAGGAGAGAGGCTTTCTGTTCTCTGTGTGTGTTTAACATAAACACTGCTATCACCATGTAGGCTGCTTTGGGGCTGTGGTTGAGTGACATCACTGGGGCGTCTGGCCTGGCTGCATGTCACCACCCTGAAGGAGCTGACGTGTTGGGAGGATGACCAAAAGCACTCTCTGACGGATGAAACGAACACACCGGACAGCCTGACACAAGGACGACGTGCTACTAGTGTGGGTGTCCTGACAGGACTGAACAGTGGGGACTGAATTTATTTGTGCCTCTCTCTTACTGCTGGAATGCATAGTCCTACACATCTATTGGAAACACCTTGACTTAGAAAAATACAAGGCCCCATGTCATGCTCAATCTGAGAAAGACTGATTGTGTACAGGATTGCACTTGTTAGTCCAGATGTCCTATTCATGTGACAAAACACACACACGCATTCAAAATTTGACAACATGCCAATTGTTTTATCCAGACATATTGTACATTAATTCCCTTAGGCCTCAAGAGTTACCAAGATCAATTACTTTGCATTTTCTTTTGAAATATGGTGCTTTTGTTCAGAATCAATGTAAATTAATGCTGCTGCATCAGACAATAAATTAGATAGTCACGTCACTCATTCCTCAATATTCTAGCCACACCTTTAGGCAGGAGGCAAACAATGCACTCACATTGATGGATGTATGCCACACAATAGAGAGACAGTAGTCTAGACTGACAAGCATAGAATACCCAAACAATGGGAGCAGACCAGGGGCTTAAGGCGGCACAATATCTTTGCCTGTAATGGAATTACACTGAGACTCTTTGGACAATGACTATTTTGAACAATTTACACAGTAAATACAAATCTAAAAAACATTTACTGGAAAAAATGTGCACAACCAAAGTTTGGTAACAGAATTATGGTCAAATCTCCCTCAGTTTGTATCTGGACAGTTCTTAATGTAAATGTGTTTTTGTAAAACGTTCTGTGGAAATAGTTAAAAGTAGTCCTTGTGCGTAAAGTGCATGGTTTGTTAAAGTTTTGAATCAAAGTTTTTTTGTTTGGTATACATTTTAAAGTGAAAATCTGAGTCTGAGCGTAATRCCGTTACCATGGAATTMCCCATACGCACTGGAGAGGACAACAACACGTAGCCTTTGATTCCKACATACTCTTCTGTCCAACTGCCCACACTGAGGTCCGTGCCGTGCCTAGTGGTCACTGCCCTCCCCCGCGGGACAACARCACAGGCTCCTGATCGAGCATGCTGCTCCTGCGCCCCATTTGTATCAGATCACATTGTCATTTTCTACAAACAAGCAATGTCTTGTCACAGTTTATGGAGTATGGCTATCATCTGGATACCTGCTACTCCCCTTGATATCGTAATCTAAGCATTACAGAGCCTAACCACAGGAGAACATATGTCCTACAGCTGCTAAATACTTTCAATCCCCTCCTACTTAAAAAGATTCTTAACTGCACTTCCCCTTCTGCATTACCCCAGAGTTAATACCACATATTCKCAATTCTTAACTGCAGAGAATAACCAGTTTAGTTATGATGTAATGAATAATAGATTAACCCTTTGACGCGTACGGTCAGATGTTTGTGATCATTGTTGAATGGTCCCGGCGGCGTGCCGTCGCAAATACGTGATTGGAACAGTAGCAACAGAACGTATGATGCAACAAACATGTGTAAACAGCATTCTTGTCTGAAAAGCATCTAAACAATGTTTTCTACTGATGAGAAATAAAAGTCTTCACAACTTTAGTCCTCAGTTTGATCTTTTAATGTAAAAGATAAATGCAAACTTCATCATCCAAACATCACATGGAACACATCCACAGCCAAACTTATTCCATAAACAAGTCTAAATAGCAGGTTGCGCTGACAAAAAATGAAACATAATTTAGCGACCTCACAGCTAGACTTGTTTACAACGCATCACATCTCTGGTGAGCACAAGGGAGAAATGTAATATTGTTTAGAAAAGAGATATGTGCCAGCTATGCTTAACGGCAGCTAAATTCTTTATGATGGCAGCCATGTTTGTTTATATTTGACAAGCGAAAATGCCCTAATCCCAGAATGCCATTCACTATAAGAGGCAAATAAACAAAGTCAAAGTCAATATGGCTGCGCCCATTGCATTACAAATATGAACTGAGTTTGGCTCCTTTCTAGCATATTACAAATCTTCGATYTACTTGTTACAGTGCATACAAGAACCGGAGCACATGACTTGACAAGTAGTTTACCGTTTTTGACAAATCACAAAGCAAATAAAATGTTATCACCTCACAGATCATCACCCCAAATACAAGTATACTGCTTAGTCTAACTGTCATGCCCTGATCTGTTTCACCTGTCCTTGTGCTTGGCTCCACCCCCCTCCAGGTGTCYCCCATCTTCCCCATTATCCCCTGTGTATTTATACTTGTGTTTCTSTTGCTAGTTCGTCTTGATTGTTCAAGTCTACCAGCGGTTTGTCTCAGCTCCTGGTTGTCCCTAGTATCTATTTTTTTTTTTGTGTCCTCTGTTTTTTTCCCTTTAACCTTTGCCTGTCCTGATTTTGTACCCGCCCGCCTGACCACTGCCTGTCTCTGATCCTGCCTGTCGTCTTGTACTTTTGCTCCACCTCTGGATTACCAACCMCTGCCTGACCTGAGCCTGCCTGCKGTCCTGTACCTTGGCCTCTGCTCTGGATTATTGACCCCTGCCTGCCTTGACCTATCGTTTGCCTGCCCCGGTGGTTACAATAAACGGTGTTACTTCAGTCTGGAGGTAGTTGTGGCGGAGGTGAGAGGTTTTTGAGGCTCCGGTGTCCAGGAGAGAGGCTGCCCGGAGGTTACTCCAGCTTCGGCAGGACTCCCTCAGTCTGCCACACTGTGGTGGAGTTCCGTAKGCTGTTAACGGAGGGTACCTGGAACCCGGAAGCGCTGTTCGTCACGTTCCTGCACGGGTTATCGARGGGGGTAAAGGACGAGCTTGCAGCCCGGAAACTACCGACGGGTCTCAACTCACTCATCACCTTAACCATCTAGATCAATGGATGGTTATGGGAACGTAGGAGGGAGAAGAGGTCTGATTGCGGTTCCAATCGCTCACTCAAGAATCCCACCTTGCATCTGATGAACTACAGAAGACCCAGAGAGAATCCGAGATTACCCGAGTAAATCCAAGAGCCTCCGAAGACTGCCGAGTTGCCTCTTCTCGAGCCGATGCAGGGCTAGGCTGCCTCCAGGAGGTCGGGAGGCCAATATGAGTCTCATGAATGTTACCCTGGCGTCCGAGKTGGGCATCCCCAATCAACCCCTCTCCATTCCCCTGGGTGTTAGAGCGCTAGACGGGCGCTCTATAGGCCGGGTCACCCACCAGACCATCCCCGTCAACCTACAAGTGTTGGGGAACCACAGTGAGACGATCCAATTCCTGCTGGTTGAGTCTCTGCAGGTTCCTGTGGTATTGGGAATCTCTTGGCTCCAGCGACACAATCCCTCCATTGACTGGGCTACTGGTGTCATCGTGGGCTGGAGCCTGTCCTGCCACACTCATTGCCTGAAGTTAGCTCTGCCTGCCTGGYGCTTGGAAATTTGCCCCGGTTCTCTTCGCCTGCTCCGCAAAGTACCAGGATCTCCGGGAGGGGATCAGCAAGGCCCGGGCCACTTAGCTTCCACAGCCCTGACCGGTATCCAAGAAGGTCAAACCTGAGGTGCTGGTATGCCGCTATAGTGCCGCGGCTACTACCCCAGAAGCCGAGACCCCCCCCCCCGCGCTCCAAGATCATTAGCCCCTCTGCTGTTTTTCCTCTGTTGCCCTGTACTCTCTATTTTTCCTACCTATTTTGTGTCTAGAGTTAAAACCATGTCTGACTGCCCCTTGTCTCCTGTTTCCAGGCCCACTCTTCTCCCCCATCTCATCGATGGCTGACCAGCTTACATGGTGAGACGCCTCCTGAAGGTTCGACCTCGGGGCAGGGGATTCCAGTACCTGGTTGACTGGGAGGGTTATGGCCCGGGGGAGAGGTGCTGGGTCTCCGCTAGGAACATCCTGGACCCAGGCATCTGAGTTCCAGCGCCGGCACCCCGCTCAACCAGCCCATTATCCCTTGTGCATTTATACCTGTGTGTTCTGTATGTTGCCAGTTTGTCTTTTTTGTTCAAGCCTACCAGCGTTTTGTCTCAGCTCCTGTTTTTCTCTAGTCTCTCTTTTCCTCATCCTTCGTTTTTTTTTTTTACCTCTGCCTGTACCTGTCCGTCTGACCACTGCCTGTCTCTGAGCCTGCCTGCTGTCCTGTACCTTGTCCTCTGCTCTGGATTATTGACCCCCTGCCTGCTTTGACCTGTCGCTTGCCTGCCCCAGTGGTTACAATAAACATTGTTACTTCAGTCTGCACTTGGGTCTTACCTTGATTCCTGATACTAACCGTGGTGCGAAAATGGGCATAAAACCATTTTAGGGGGATTTGTTGGGTTTTCAAGTCAATGGGGGGGGTAGGAATGGAGAAGGGTAGCATGGGGGGAAATTATGCAGGAAATATTACTATGATGGGGGATTTATCGATAAATGGGGTTCAAACACAGGAAGTTTATACACTAAATAAAATTTAAACCCTTGGAAAGGAGGGTCTGAGCTGGCAACCCTGAGCTACCAGTTACAATCTGATGCTSTGTTTAAAACAACTGGGAACTCGGAAATCGCAGACAACTGGGAATTAGCGCCGACTGGGAAACCTATCATCCAACCCGGAATTCCAACCTCTTCTTGAGCTCTGGCTTTCRGACCTGAAGATCACTGACGTCATGATTTTTCCAAGTTCCCAGTTGTCTTGACAGCACCATAAGTTAGTCGAATGAACTATCCCTTRACCTTGTTTTTTTTCTAACATCTTTTGTCTGACAGACCCTAAAGTGAACCAGAATGCATTGTATGATGTCAACAAACATGGCACCACACATAGCTGGACAATAGCTTAGCATAAGCTCATAATCAGTACATCCTTCAAAGTATTTTACACACGTGTCTATTACAATCTATGCAAGAATCGGAATGCATGATTTGTCACCAGAACTTGAAGAAATTTGAATAAAACACAATACATTATTCCCCATACATACATACATACATACGGTATGCAACAGTAGAAAGGACAACACGATATACAGAAAATAAGGAACTTACTTTGATAGTTATGCACACATTATTTGTTAGGAAAACAATGAAGGCAATGCGGCCGCCAGCCAGAAAATGTGCCTGGGGGAAAAAGTTAGTTCAAGGCCTGTTCTGACTAGATGAACACTGTCTTCATACTTCATTGGGGAAACGCTTGGGCACTCGTCAAAGAGAAGTTTGTCTGCCTCAAACATAAATTGTCCGCAACAGTGAAATGGCCTACATATGTGAAGTAATGAGGCGGAACACACCTCAATTCAAACTGTTGTAAGAAAATCTAATTTGTTAGAAAATAATTTGAAATTGACAAGTTGAAASAGCCTATAGATAACTAGCAAGTAGCGTACCTTGGTTTGAGGGCAGTGTGGGTTAACTGTCTTGTTGCATAACAATCACATTTTGGAACAGTGAGTGCATTCTGACATCACGTGCATTAAAAAAACTCARGCTGGGGCGACCGTTAGAGATGTTTGGAACTCGCGCATGAAAAGGTTAAATGGGTTCATTGAGGCAGGGGCCCGCTAAACAATTCACATAACAAGCACAAGCTCCTTGGAGACACCAACGTCACTTAGGTAACAATTTCTTGCTATATCAAAGTAATCACACAGGATTAGTTCTGTATTACACATGGACCTTTAACATGATCGTCTTTCCAGCTATGACTTTTCACCACTGTCATGAGGGGAAACYGGTGTGTACTGTAAATATGCTGTTCACCTCTTCCACCAAACACACATACTGTAGGTTACAGCTCAGTTATCCCTATAGCCGAAAGTATTGGCTTCAACATAGTGATAGCACTAAACCATGTACAGTACCAGTCAAAAGTTTGGACACACCTACTCTTAATGTTTTTTCTTTATTTTTACTATTTTCTATACTGTAGAATAATAGTGAAGACATCAACACTTTGAAATAACACATATGGAATCATGTAGTAACCAAAAAAGTGTTAAACAAATCAAAATATATTTTATATGTGAGATTCTTCAAAGTAGCCACCCTGTGCCTTGATGACAGCTTTGCAAGGTGCCTTGCAAAAGTATTCACCCCCCTTGGTGTTTTTCATATTTTGTTGCATTAAAACCTGTAATTTAAACATAGTTTTACTTGGATTTCATGTAATGGACATACACAAAATAGTCCAAATTTGTGAAGTGAAATGAAAAAAATTACTTGTTTAAAAAAATTCCTAAAAAAATAAAACGGAAAAGTGGTGTGTGCATATGTATTCACCCCCTTTGCTATTAAGCTCCTAAATATGATCTAGTGCAACTAATTACCTTCGGCAGTCACATAATTAGTTAAATAAAGTCCACCTGTGTGCAATCTAAGTGTCACATGATCTGTCACATAATCTCAGTATATATACACCTGTTCTGAAAGGCCCCAGAGTCTGCAACACCACTAAGCAAGGGGCACCACCAAGCAAGCGGCACTATGTAGACCAAGGAGCTCTCCAAACAGGTCAGGATAAGTTTGTGGAGYAGTACAGATCAGGGTTGGGTTATAAAYAAATATCAGAAACTTTGAACATCCCACGGAGCACCATTAAATCCATTATTAAAAAATMGAAAGAATATGGCACCACAACAAACCTGCCAAGAGAGGGCCGCCCACCAAATCTCACGGACCAGGCAAGGAGGGCATTAATCAGAGAGGCAACAAAGAGACCAAACATATCCCTGAAGAAGCTGCAAAGCTCCACAGTGGAGATTGGAATATCTGTCCATAGGACCACTTTAAACCGTACACTCCACAGAGGTGGGCTTTACGGAAGAGTGGCCAGAAAAAAAATAAGCAAACATGTTTGGTGTTCGCCAAAAGGCATGTGGGAGACTCCCCAAACATATGGAAGAATGTACTCTGGACAGATGAGACTAAAATTGCATTTGGCCATCAAGGAAAACGCTATGTCTGGCGCCACCCCAACACCTCTCATCACCCCGAGAACAACATCTCTACAGTGAAGCATGGTGGTGGCAGCATCAAGCTGTGGGGATGTTTTTCATCGGCAGGGACTGGAAAACRGGTCAGAATTGAAGGAATGATGGATGGCGCTAAATACAGGGAAATTATTGAGGGAAACCTGTTTGTCTTCCAGAGATTTGAGACTGGGACAGAGGTTCACCTTTCAGCAGGACAATGACCTTAAGTGTAATGCTAAAGCAACACTCGGGTGGTTTAAGGGGAAACATTTAAATGTCTTGGAATGGCCTAGGCAAAGCCCAGARCTCAATCCAATTGAGAATCTGTGGAATCTGTGATTGCTGTACACAAGCGGAACCCATCCAACTTGAAAGAGTTGAAGCAGTTTTGCCTTGAAGAATGGGCAAAACTCCCAGTGGCTAGATYTGCCAAGCTTATAGAGACATACCCCAAGAGACTTGCAGCTGTAATTGCTGCAAAAGGTGGCTCTACAAAGTATTGACTTTGCGGGGGTGAATAGTTATGCACACTCAAGTTTTCAGTTTTCTTATTTCTTGTTTGTTTCACATAAAAAATATTTTGCATCTTCAAAGTGGTAGGCATGTTCTGTAAATCAAATGATACAACCCCCCCCCCCCATAAAAAAAACATTTTAATTCCAGTTTGTAAGGCAACAAAATAGMAAAAATACTAAGGGGGTGAATACTTTCGCAAGCCACGGTACYTACACTTTCAGTCATGAAATAGTGAACCAAAAGGTTAACTAAATGTTTTATTCGTTTTATGGATGATTTTTGTAGAAGCGAGAGGTCACCAGGAAGTGACATTTCAAAGACCTCTCACACTTTCCTTCTGTGGCTGTGCAGACAAAATGGAAAAAACGTCATGATGTTTCTGTCGCTTAATTTGTCATGTTGTTAAAGGTTCGTAATGTGCAAAAGTACAATGTAAGTCTTAAAATAGTAAGATAGATACCATTGTTAACTAAATGTTTTATGAGTTTTGTGATGATTTTGTAATGTTTATTGACCAAGTTGGAAKACATGTTGACATTTCCAGGGGCTTAGCTAGCTTCCAGCTACTTACACAGGGTGGTAAAGATAGCTAGCATTTTCCCCTTATTCACTAATGTAGCTTCCAGCTAGCTACATTAGTGAATAAGGGGAAAATGCTAGCTATCTTTACCACCCTGTGTAAGTATGTTTMACTCACTAAATTTGTTATTGCGAGCTACGAGTCTGAAATGGGGAATTGAATTTCAATGCAGTGAATATTTGTTGAAAGTCAAACTGAAAAATGTCAATAGTAGGATTCTTCGGCGATCTCCTCAGCAAATGTTTTATGTGCTACATCTGGAAAATTGATATAAAATGTTTATATTTCCTTTACAATTCTGTGTTGTGTCCCTGTTCTTTTTAAATTCTTCATAAATCCTTTATGAATGGGAAAATATAAATTAAATTACATTGACTGCATAGAATTCATATATAGATGTTTAATGTTGGTGTTATAGAGCAGTGGCAAACTGTACAATTGATTAATATTAAGTGCTTAGCTATAAATGCTTTATAAATGGGAACATAGATTTTACTTTACGTTGACTGCATATATACTGAACAAAAATATAAACGCAACATGCAAGAATTTCWAAGATTTTACTGAGTTACAGTTCATATAAGGAAATCAGTCAATTMAAATTAATGAATTATGATTGGGAATACAGATATGCATCTGTTGGTCACAGATACCTTAAAAAAAGAAACCTGTCAGTATCTGGTGTGACCACCATTTGCCTCATGCAGCGTTACACATCTCCTTCACAAAGAGTTGATCAGGCTGTTGATTAAGACCTGTGGAATGTTGTRCCACTCTTCAATGGCTGTGCAAAGTTGCTGAATATTGGCGGGAACTGGAACATGCTGTCAAACACGTTGATCCAGAGCATCCCAAACATGCTCAATGGGTCACATGTCTGGTGAGTATGCAGGCCATGGAATAACTGGGACATTTTAAGCTTCCAGGAATCGTGTACAGATCCTTGTGACATGGMGCCATGCATTATCATGCTGAAACATGATGTGAAGGCGGTGGATGAATGACACGACAATGGGCTTTGGGATCTCATTACAGTATCTCTGTGCATTCAAATCGCCATRGATAAAATGCAATTGTGTTCGTTGTCCGTAGCTCATGCCTGCCCATACCATAACCCCAACGCCACCATGGGGCACTCTATTCACAACATTGAAATCAGCAAACCGGTCACCAGAAACAGACGCCTCACAGGTCATCAACTGGCAGCTTCATTAAATAGTACCRGCAAAACACCAGTCTCAACGTCAACAGTGAAGAGGTGACTCTGTGACGGTGGCCTTCTAGGCAGAGTTGCAAWGAAAAAGCCATATCTCAGACTGGCCAATAAAAATAAAATATTAAGATTGGGCAAAAGAACACAGACACTGGACAGAGGAACTCTGCCTAGAAGGCCAGCATCACGGAGTCGCCTCTTCACTGTTGACGTTGAGACTGGTGTTTTGCGGGTACTACTATGCCAGTTGAGGACTTGTGAGGTGTCTGTTTCTCAAACTAGACACTCTAATGTACTTGTCCTCTTGCTCAGTTGTGCACCGGGGCCTTCCGCTCCTCTTTCTATTCTGATTAGAGCCAGTTTGCGCTGTTCTGTGAAGGGAGTAGTACACAGCATGGTACAAGATCTTCAGTTTCTTGGCAATTTCTCGCATGGAATAGCCTTCATTTCTCAGAACAAGAATAGACTGATGAGTTTCAGAAGAAAGTTCTTTGTTTTCTGGCCATTTTGAGCCTGTAATCGAACCCAAAAATGCTGATGCTCCAGATACCCAACTAGTCTAAGAAGGCAAGTTTTATTGCTTCTTTAATCTAATCAGAACAACACTTTTCAGCTGTACTAACATGCTTGCAAAAGGGTTTTCTAATGATCAATTAGCCTTTTAAAATMATAAACTTAGATTCGCTAACACAACGTGCCATTGGAACACAGGAGTGATGTTTGCTGAMAATGAGCCTCTGTACGCCTATGTAGATATTCCATTAAAAATCTGCCGTTTCCAGCTACAATAGTCATTTACAACATTKACGATGTCTATACTGTATTTCTGATCAATTTTAGGTTATTTTAATGGACAAAAATGTTGCTTTTCTTTCAAAAACAAGGACATTTRTAAGTGACCCCAAACTTTTGAATGGTAGTGTGTATATATAAATAAATAATACAGTATATACACTGAGTATAGCAAACATTAAGAACACCTTCCTAATATTTAGTTGCCTAAATGTTTTGGTTTCATTTTGTTAAGACAGTCCAGGATGGTACTTCTACATAGCAGATTGTGGAAACAATCCTTTTTTCATTTTTCTTTGTAAAATACTACAGAAAGATACCTAAAATACATTTTATGGACWTTTTTTTTTAAAGAAAATGTTATCTAGAATATAAGTTCGACAACATATCAACAATTCCCTATGTATTCGTCTGGAGAATGCGTCTAAGGATAACAACACAAAATGTGGTGAATACAGATGCTTCAGAGGCTTAGAAAAATTAGTTGGTGTGTGGAAAATGGCAGTTAAACACAAGTACACAACCAAACCCCAAACACCTATTTAGAACCAATCGCCATCTCTTCGAAGTAAGTTACTACATATATTCCAGTTTGTAACATTTTATATGAAATGGCCTTTTAAAAGTAATTACAATTCATGACAATTTGATGACGGTAGTATGATATGAATTTTTTTAAACACTCATTTTAATACACCGAAAGACCCAAATCTCAAAATGTCATTTTAGCCTCTGATGCCTGGTCTTAAGATGAGATCTAATAGATCCAATAGAATGTTCGGGCATTGTTTTTTGATAAACAAATTTTCAATGAGCATGTGAACGTTCCAACTTGTCTCAACAATCCTTTATCAAAAATCTGCCTGTGAACATTCAATTGCATAGACTCCCATACAACAAGACATATATAGGTATGAAAAACATAGATAGCTACATTTTTAGAGAGGTTATCATATATCAATTTGATCAAGGGCTTGTGGGGAACAATTTAATACCATCAAATCTTTGCCACCCCAAAGTGGACAAACTTCTAGTCTGACCCATGGACTACTTTGGAAACTTCTTCACTCAAGGAGGATTAGCTTCTAGTACACTGTATAATTCAACAAAAAAATACTCCAGCACTGATAAATCACACAGATAGCGGTTTGGGATGACTGGTAAATCATATTCCATTTAACTTTGTCCATCTTTATCTGTTTGTGCCTCCAAAATGAATGACAATTCCAGACACGATGGATTAGTGAACTAGTATATCTAGTCATTGAAATTGGTTTTCTCAACCTTTTCACTGGAAAACCAGTCTTTTGAATAAACYGCACTTGGTTTTACTGGACTAGAATACACTGTAACCATCACCACTTATTTTGTCTATGCCCCAACATTGCCCTTGGGGCATATGACTTCAACCTATACACTTGTGGTGGTTAGCTTTAGGTGGTCAGACAGTAAATATCAAGTAATTATAGGAATGTTTGAATACCTTATAGGTCTTTAAGACCAGGCTGAAATGCCATTTTTGCATCGAACTATCAATTTTGAGATTTGTTGGTATTTTGGTCCGTTCATATTAGTATTTTCAAAAAAGAAACATAATAATGTCACATTTCGAATTTTAACCACTTTAAAYTGTACATAGATCAATAATTTCAAAGCTCGCTACATTGAATTACATATAATTTAAAAGCCCATTTCATACAGCATGTTACAAACTAGACTATATTTACCTATTTACTTTGAAGAGACAGTGATTTCATCTAAATCGGTGTTTGGCATTTGGTAGTCTTATTTCAGTGTATTTGTCTTTAACTGCAATTTCCCGAAAGTCAGACGGCAATTTATTTTTCTCAGCTTCAGAAGAATCTGCATTCACCACATTTCACATTTTGTGTGGTTATGCTTAGCTATATTATCCAGACCTGCCCAGAGGGAATTGTTAATATGTTGTAAATATTTTGTTCTAGATAACATTTTCTTTGGAAAAATGCGCCAAAAATGCATTTTACATAAATGTTATGTCTTACGTACATTTTATGTCTTTAGTATTTTACAGATAAAAATATGATAAAAATATGAAAAGTATTTATCCACAATCTGCTCTGGACAAGTCCTGGAGTGTATAACAAAATGTAACCAAAATATTTATGCCGACTTCATTCAAGTTTCCAGAAAAAAAAACATGTTGCAAATATGCGCATTTCTAGTTAGATATTGGCAAATTCTACTTCCCCAGAATCAGATGAACCCATGGATACCATTTTGATGACTCATGATACCATTTTGATGACTGCATCCAATATGAAGGTAGATCTAGTTTAGTGTGCCAATGCTAACTAGCGTTAGCGCAATGACAGCATGATAGCAGTTAACATAGAGTCCCAGTTATTGTGGTGAAGCTAGTTAGCAATTGCGCTAACGTTTGTTAGCAACTTCCTTCAAACTGCACGCAGAGACATAAKATTTMTATCCACAAGTTCATCTGACTCTGGGGAATTGCCAAAATCCTGAAATATCCCTTTAAGACATGTAGCTATATGGGACACCTTAGGTCGTGTGTGGCACAAGAGACTGTCAAGAGTCCACWAACTCAATTTACCATCAGTGTCCGAGCTCTCTACAAGGTGAGTGATACTGTGCTGCCTTGGAAAAGCAGGCAGCTGTGTCTGCACTTCCTGAGACCCTGTCTGTAGATGASTTTGAACGTGTTTGTGATGCATGCAGACACATTAGCCTGAATAACCTCAATGCATTCCGCATTAATCCTTCACCATGGTAGGKATCAAGTGGTTTCTCTGAGTTATTGGTAGCCTAGTTAATGGTTCTAATAGAATAATTGGATGTTATTATTATTCTACTATACAGTTATTATTGTAACTGTTATTGTGGCTCTCCATGTCTTGCCATTCCTCTCACTCACCCTGGGCAATTCAATTATGTTTTTTTTATGATGATGGTTGCTAGATTATGGCAACATAGCCATCTGTCTAAAGTAAATCTGACAGTATCATAATGATGACAAAAGGGTTTCCTACTAATGGTTTGCTTTCTTTAAAAATATCCTTGCATTCCCAAGACACTATAGTGTACTTAAGACAAAATCATTATTGGCCCCCATTGAGAATGCCTGGGGCAGCACAGTCAGAATGGGAGTCATTCGGGCTGAGGACGTCCATAACAATAGAGTGACGCGACCGTGAAATCCATCAATAGGTTGTCTCCTATCTTATACAGCCAAGTATCAGTATGACGTTGATCATGACTAAGATCAATTGTGCTACCTGAAGAAAAGATGTCATTTACAGTGCATAACCTACATAGTCTACGTCTTTTTAAACGCACAATACATCATCTAGATAGTCCAGTCTATTWAAATGTATAGTACAGAATCAAGATAGTCCAGTCTATTTAAATGTATAATACATACACGTAACCTAGATAGCCAGTTTATTTACATGTGCAGTACATAATCTAGATAGACATTGACTATTTAAATCAACTGATAAAAACACAGCTTCTCCTTCCTAAAGCAAATCCAGATGTCCTGAACAGCTCACACTAATGTCTAGAATCAGGAAGCATTGATAGGAACAATACGGAATCACTGATCTCTTATAACAAGAGCCCTGAACACAAAGCCACTGTCTAGTAGTCCAATGCCTTTTATGTAGACAGGGCTGAGGTTAACATTCTTGGAAGTTTGAGGAAACTTAGGAAGACAGCCTGAAATGTTTTTATTATAGGATACTCAATTGAGTAGGTTGTGTATTTTTCAGATAATTTGCTTCTCGTATTTTGTAAATTAGTGTTCCCTGATAGTGCTGTTGCACATCATTTCCCCCTGATACAGCTCAACTCCCCCTGTTGGTTGACACATTTCATGACTGAAATGATTAATATTAATAAAAGAACATCTCTCAGTAGTTTCTGGCACCCTTAATGCTCATTATTCTCCAACTGTTGGGCAGCTTCCTTAGACAAAATGAAAGACAAAAAAAGTAGTTGCATGATGCCAACATATGGTGCATTAAAATGTTTTAATCTGTCAGAACACTGCAGATTTATGGAGGCATGTGTGCCTAGGTAGGATCCTTTCCTACCTCCAAAATCAAAATGTTAGAATTTAGAAGGGGTGAATGACATTATCTTTGACATTTGTTAAAGCAACAGATGTTAATGCAATCCAGACAGCATTTGAACACCTCGAACACTAACTGCCATCAAAGTGGGAACACTGCAATTACATGTACTCTTCATTCGGGGGATAAAAGCTCAAACTTACATGCATATGTCATAGCAAAGCTACTTGCGGTGTCGACCATGTCCACTTGTGGTACCAGTCTGGGGATATCCTGGTGATGGGAGAGTGCAAAATGAAAAACCTCATTTTCATGGGAGCCCTTTGGGAACAATCCCCCTGTTTGCAAGACAAAGACAATCATTGAAGACAAGGTTGAAAGTAGGTTCACATCAACTGTCATCATACAACGAACATTTGAATGTAATTACAGAATTTGACGTATCATGCAACTTTGGAAATACGCAGCAGTTTAGATATCAAACTAACAGGATGCAGTGGTGATATAATAAGCATTCCGTGTTGATAATACWCACCTATATTGATATTACTTGGGAAACTTGACCCATAGCAAAACCCAACACAAAAACTGACAAAGACCAAGGTAAAGCTTCGCTGCATATTTCCTTTTGCATTGGCGACGAACAAAGAGACAAATTCCAAAAGGTCTGCTTCTGTTCCTCACAAGGCTCTGTCAGTTCACTGACTCACAATGCATCCATAGTTGTAATAGACAAACTGAATTTGCAGAATGTATTGCAGCCTGGTCTCATAGCAGCGTCAGAATCGCGCTCTCCCTATGCACTCTCTTTCGCTGACTCTGCTGTGCACGCAGACCTAAGAAGAATAACCATGCCAATAAACGAACCGACTGAGAGCCCTACCTACATTAGATATAGTCTGCGGAGCTTCAATTATTATATCAGTATGAAATGGGAGGGAACGATGGTTTTATCATTCTAGCACAGTATTCACACACTCTGAAAATGACGCTTAAATAAATTGGCACAGCACTGGGAATGCCCAAATCCCTTGCCCAGACTGTACCACTTTTGTAACTGTTAAAGTAGTGCAGTTGCCAAGACGTTTATGGCATAATGATTGTGCATGCAGCTCTTTACCTGTCTATTTTTGGTAATAAAGTGTAACCTAAATGGATTAGTTAATAACGATATTTATGTACACAAGTATAGTAAAAATATTGACACTTTATTAGGTTATTGCAGATAATAAAATGTATAGCCCAATRAACTGCTCTGTCACATAGTAGCATATAGGACAAAGTGTTTAAATTCTGCTGCTGGAGCAGAAATAAGAAAACAAGACGTCGGATTTGTCTTCACTGGCAACCGAGATCAACTCTGCGCGCACTATTCAAGGACATCGGAAAAGAATGGGCGCCGTAGAAAGCTGCGTGATTGCCTGATTGGCCTGATAATAACCTCATTACAGCCTTGTTTGAACCCACGACMGTTCTCTTGTCTGGAGCCTTGTGACTTTGGATCGTGGGAGAGACACCGACAGAGAATATCTTTTTTAGAGTGTTTGTTCTTTTTTGGACAGCATAATATTTCTTTTTCTGTTTAGATTAGCGGATTTGGCGCCATACTGTAGGTTTTTGCAAACGGAAGAAACAATTGATCCTGTCTATTCGAACACTTGAAAGGCTTAAAACATTTTTTTTATATATATAATTTAGTAGACGCTCTTATCCCGAGCAATTTACTGTAATGAGTGCATATATGTTCATACTTTGCCCCAGTGGGAATCGAACCCACAACACTGGCGTTGAAAGCACCATGCTCTACCAACTAAATCAAACCCATACCGCTGACATTGCAAGTAGCATACTATACCAACTAAGCGACACGGGACAATACAGCCATACAAAGAGGTTCAACATTACTTAAAACTGCAGAGCAAAAGTTAAACCATAGGTAGTAAAACATCCCCTTGGCAGGACAACTCTCCAAACACTTCTGACACAGGTTAAAAATGCATGTTCCTTTACTAGGTAAAAGCATGTACACAGTAACAATTGACAAGACAATTATCAGCAGTGGTGTAAAGTAAGTAAAAATATTTWAAAGTATTACTTAAGTAGTTTTCTGGGGTATCTGTTCTTTACTATTTAGATTTTAGATTTTTTTTGTTTTACTTCACTAGATTCCTAAAGAAAATAATGTACTTTTTACTCCATACATTTTCCTTGACACCCAAAACTATTCCTTACATTTTGAATGCTTAGCAGGACAGGAAAATTGTCAATTATACGCTTGTCAAGAGAACATCCCTGGTCATCCCTACTGCCTCTGATCTGGCAGACTCACTAAACACACATGCGTTGTTTGTAAATTAAGTCTGAGTGTTGGAAAAATATAAACAATACAATTATGTAATCCGGTTTGCATAATATAGGGAATCTTAAATTATTTAAACTTTTACTTTTGATACTTAGATATATTTGAGCAATTACGTGTATTTTTGATAATTATGTATATTTAAAACCAAATACTTTTACTAAAGTAGTATTTTATTGGGTGACTCACTTTTACTCAAGTCATTTTCTATTCGGGTATCTTTACTTTTACTCAAGCATGACAATTGGGTACCTTTCCCATGACTGATTAGCAATTGGGGTGTGCGTGGCAATCAGCGCAGGCTATATGGGATGTTTGAATGGAATGGCAAATACAAAGACAAACACATTACTTGCATCAACGGTTAAATAAAAGAGTCTCTAGTCCAAGTGAAGTCTCTCTCTCATTCACACTGGATTTGTGAAAGGCCWACTCTGATAAAAAGACTGAGTTGTTCATCTCTTACATATCTTTATCCACACCCCAGAGTTTACAATGTTTCCATGCTAGCAGTAAAGCAACATTTTAAAACAACACTGCGCAGTTCTATACATTGCAAACTCACAGCAAGAGCTCATGAATGATTCATGTTAACTTACTTCTCTATTTTCCGTAAACTACAGTGGGAAGCCAGGAAATTAATAAATTATGAATGCATTGTGCATACACAGCATCTATAAAATGCAGAATGACAATGCATTACAAACCTGAGAAATTAAACGCTGTTTAAATCAGTTTTGCTATGTGCTGTGGGCACAGTTTGCAGTAGGGAGCGGGAGTAAAGCCCATTCATTGCTCTTACATCCATGGCATGTTGTTTTGTGGTATTCATAACACATTATGCAAGATGCAGTGTCATCCAAACACATTTCCTCACCTTGGATTCGAGATGAAAATGTAGATATCGTAAATACAGCAATATGGTAGTACAGAGTAAAGATGGCATTTTCACCGCCACAATGAATCACAGAATTTCACAAGCAGAGGGTCAGCCATTGTTAAATTCACAATGCGTACAAGAAGATAAATATTTCTGAAATATGAACATTTCAGTGTATTGGTTAGAACACAAACACTATGTGGTAGGAAGGAATATGGTTTGACTTGTGAATGTGTTTCCAGACAGTTGAGGGTGAGTGTGGATGTCACCTCAACAGGAATGTCACCATGGTACTGGACAATATAGAATGACTAATGAGGTGAGTAGGAGGAGGAATGCAAGGTACCACTGTCACTTCARATGTATCAGAGATGGTTCACTGCACCACTCCTTCATGAAGAGCATAACCTTAACTCAGACCTGAAGACTTGTGTTAGCTCCAAGAGCCAATATCTTGGCTTTAGCTCACCGGGCTATACTGTCATCTAGAGTTGTGCAGATGGTAAAGGGTTCGATGCCTGTCGTCGGCAACACACGCACAAGGGATTATCACTTTATGTTCTTAGTTAAAAATATATATATTTTTTTTAAATCCCCAAATAATATAATGGATGTTTTACAATTGACGTGTTCAATGGACACTTGATTTGTTTCATTGAAACTACAATGACTGATATCACAAACACTCCTACAAGGCTATAATGTTGAAGATCTGTATTATTCACTTGGATACGAACGCTCTCTTTCATATCCAAGCGACAGATAGAACGCTGAGCTCCTACGGTGTGTTGTTAAAAGTAATTAAAAGAGAGGTMTGCACGAGCACTACCAACTGGGAGATCATTAGATTACACGGGGAAAGGACAACTTTGCTTTGGAATGCCATTTTACGAAACAGTGTCTTGTTAGTTTACAATTATGGCTTTTGCTGTTTAAACATTAAATTTACACATAGCAGCAACACCAGGGTGGCATCAAAAGGCCTCCACGTTGTGGAATTCACCCGGCTCTCCCATGGTAATTTTGCTTCTGAAGCAAGTGCCAGGAATATGCCTTATGGGAGTTAGTTACTGTAGTTGTTGAGAGTCTGTTGAAACACAAAACAAATATATAATTGAGTATTCCTAAATAATACATTAATGCTCTAAATTTAATAATTTAGTTTGGCCTGAGGGTATGTAAATCCTTGTGTGACTATATGTAAGGTGACTACAGAGTGTGTACTGCCCTTTTTGGGGAAAGAGACCCTAGTGACAGAAAAGGGGAAAAGGACAGCTTGTTTCACAGCCTTGTGTGGTACTAAACTTTTTGAACCATGTATTTAGCACTGACATGCCCCCTACAGTATACTAAGCAAGTCAAATAAACAAAGTCATTGTCCATTTGGTAAATACCATAGGAAATAGGACTGGTATGTTTGTGCGAGAGATTTTAACATCAGACCAATTTTTTTGCCCTCAAAACTGGCTATTAAAGTGCAAGGACATAAGCCTCACCATTTCACCCACTACGTTAAAGATCATGGGATGGTGATGCATCATACGTTAGTGTTTGTTGCTCAATGAACCATCTAGGATTTGAATTGTCTCTAGGTAAGTCCCACTGACCTCTTTGTCTGTGTCAGCAATAAATAATCAGATCCACAAAAGCACATATCTCTTTGGGATTTGCATTACCACATGAATCACTGAGGGATGTAATTTGAAAATTATATAGTGCGTGCACTATATGCACACCAGTTGACCACTAAAATCTCAAAGACTGGTTGAATCTGAGGCGTCGATCGTCAGGACAAATAGCCCCAGAACAGGCAGGCCCATTTTGTACATTGTGTGTAGTAATTGGTCAAGTCGTGAGGCACGACACGTTTCAACATGGCACCCATTTATGTAAAGAGGCCAATAGATGAAATATTAAACAGATGAATAATGGAACAAACCATCCGACCAGCTGACATCCATTATTCTTCAACTATGTGTCGCATTGATTGTGCATTTTTGTTCACAGCGCAATCAAAACACTGGTTATTTTAGCTTCTCTCTGGGTCCTGACTGTTTTCCGTGGCTTGCGAGAAAGGTGACAGAGCATGGCTAATTCACTGGTGCTCAGAGGTAACATTTGCAGCTTTAAAAGCCTTTCACCTTTGAAAAGCAGACAGTGAGACAGGTGGTCTCAGAGCGTTCACCCCGTAGAGGAAGGAGAAGGGCTATTACCGTCATTATTACACAAAGTAGTCTGTGGTGCAAAAAAAAAGCCTCCCGCCTTTCATATTAAGTTTGCTTRGGCATCTCAACTGTCATATCTTGTTATTGCTGGAGGCGAGAGGAGAAGCAAGTGTTTGTCTCAAAAATGAGGCGCACGGGATTTTTTTCACAAGATGGGATGATGAGGGGTAAGAATCATACTGCCAAATCTGTCTGTGAAGGACTGGCTACATCAGCTTTTCCTGTTCAAAGTCCTTGCTGTGAGAAGAAGAGAGTGAGCCTTTGATTGTGCATCTTTGATTTTTAAGTTGAAGCCTTTATAAGCCATTTCTATACACACTATATCGAATAACAGATCTAACTGTGGCTTTTGTACTGAGTGTACTGCTAGAATGAGAGTTTTGATTGATTTGATCAGAAAAAAAACACTGTGTGAATCAAAAGAAACTCAACTATCAAGTCAGCACTCTCCCAGTGCATGAAGAGTGTTGATATACCTTCACCCAGGAAACTCTGCATACTCTGAAGACCTGGATATCTGTAAACAAGTGTTACCTAACATGTGTTACTCAACATACTGTAAGTGTTACGCAACAATGGAAGTACGGTGAATTAATTTCCAATGCTACCTCTGAAAATAGAGACATTTGACATAACGGCAGGAAACAGAGATTATGGAGTGTGTTGCCTTTTTAAATTTGGCCTGTGAATTTCACTGTATCATGTCTGGATCTCCCTAATACTTACTCACATGTTGCACAAGCAGTGGATTGACAGGTAGGTCTGTTAATTTCCTCTAAGACCTGGTATAAAGAGACATAAGCTACACATGGTTATAGCTCTATTCCCTGTTGCAAGGGCACTTTATCAGCAGGCCTATGGCCTCATGAGTCTTCTCAAGCACCCCCTGTGGATAGGCCAAATACCCCCCAGGGGACCTAGTACCCCTGGTTGGGAACCACTGCTCTATACTCTCAGAACGTACATAGTTCTGAGTGGCAATAGTAACCAGCATTCACAGAGTGCTTGAGAACAGTATGCCTCCTCTTTGGGCATTGCTTATCCATATTGTATCAGATCAGTCAGACTTTAAAGCAGGTCATCACTAAAGGTCAGAGAAACACCATCAAAGACACTGCAAATGCTACCCCTCATCGGAGACCTTTAGGAGCCCAACGTGAGAGAGGATCTGTCGAGAGCTCATTTCTCTCATTTCCCTTGAACTACTAACACTTCTCAGAACATTCTGACCTCCATCCTCTGTGTCTCAAATGTTATTACTGGAGAGCCAGAGGGGAAGATAGTGTCCTTACCATGAAGTGTAGAGATGTCAAATTACTCCGCTGATTGAAGAAGACTGGGATGGCTTTGTCACCGTCATAGCAGAGAGGAAGTGGATGAGCACAGCAAGTCACCTCATGAGAGAATTTTGACTGAGTCAGTCTATGAGTGGCTGACCTTAGGTTTTCAGGTGAAACATGTTCTGAAATATTTTCTTGAATTTCCTGTAGGAACTGCAAACGTTCAAGCTGCTATTAAAAGTTAAGGCCTCATACAATGAAAGTGATTTGATGGCAATATGAGTCAGTAATTATATTGCAGTAATGTGAACACTAAGTAATTCAAGTTACTCAATAGACGTCATGTTTTCCGGGGCTCCCGAGTGGTGCTGCGGTCTAAGGCACTGCATCTCAGTGCTAGAGGGCTGACCACAGACCCTCGTTCAATTCCAGGCTGTATCACAACCGGCTGTGTTTGGGAGTCCCATAGGGCAGTGTGCAATTGGCCCAGTGTCGTTAGAGTTTGGCTAGGGTAGGCCGTCATTGTAAATTAGAATTTGTTCTTAACTAACTTGCCTAGTTAAATAAAGTGCCATGCACAGACAAACTTTAAGCTCAAACCGACATGCCAGGAAAACCCACTATTGGCCTCTTTGTTAATCTATATTTTGATTCCATGATTCTATGTCCATGAGAAGGAAGACTATGATTCATGGTTCAAGGGAACCTGATTAAGTAAAAGCATGCTGATTTGCAGGTAAAACATTTTTGGGGGAGGAGTTCTAAACCAATATGTGGGTGACTCCATGGGCTACTTTGAAATTCCGTCTCATCAGCCTTTTCTCCTTAAATCATATATAATTTATTTTATTTCGGTTGTCATGACAACTGTGGAACTCTTTGAAGCCATTTTATTGCTTCGGGAGTGGGGGGGGTTGTAACGACTTTCAACTTTATAGCACCACAAATAGACTGTGCAGCGATGGAGCATAAACATTGTGCACCCTGGGCTTTGTGAAACAGAACAACTGACACGCGTAGAGATAGAGGAGGCGGAGAAGGATAAAAATGAGATAAAGACGTGACAGACACCTGCTGTGAGGACTTGCTAATGAAGCCCYTACAATGAGACGAGAACCTGCAGCTTTGCAAACACAACAGGCAGCACATAGTGAAACTTTTTTGAGAGGGTTCTTTCAGCTTTCTATTGTCTCTGGGATGCTTGACAACAGGAAACATACGGCACTAAGTGAATCTGGCAGCCAGAACTGAGGCACCCCAGAGCTCATCACACATCATGGAAGCCTAATTAATACGGTAATGGAGTCAGTAGTTTTATGCTGGAATTAAGATATCGGCTGTCAAAAAACTKAATTACTGTTATTCAATGGAAGCTGCTTTAAGTGATGGATCACAGAAGAACAGGAGCAGATGGCATCCCTAGCCGCGTCCTCAGAGCATGCGCTGGCTGGAGTGTTTACAGACATATTCAATCTCTTCCTATCCCAATCTACTGTCCCCACATGCTTCAACATGTCCACAATTGTTCCTGTACCCAAGAAAGCAAAGGTAACTGAACTAAATGACTACAACCCCATAGCACTAACTTCTGTCATCATGAAGTAATTTGAGAGACCAGTCAAYGATCATATCACCTCTACCTTACCTGACACCCTAGACCCAATAGATCAATTTCGCTTACCGCCCCAATAGATCCACAGACGATGCAATCGCCATCACACTGCACACTGCCCTATCCCATCTGGACAAGAGGAATACCTATGTAAGAATGCTGTTCATTGACTATAGCTCAGCATTCAGCACCATAGTACCCTCCAAGCTCATCATTAAGCTTGAGGCTCTGGGTCTGAACCKCACCCWGTGCAACTGGGTCCTGGACATTCTGACAGGCCTCCCCCAGGTGGGGAAGGTAGGACAAAACACCTCCACTTTGCTGATACTCAACACTGGGGCCCKACAAGGATGTGCTCAACCCCCTCCTGTACTCCCTGTTCGCCTCCAACTCAATCATCAAGTTTGCAGACGACACAACAGTAGTAGGCCTGATMACCAACAATGACGAGACAGCCTACAGGGAGGAGGTGAGGGCCCTGGGAGTCTAGTGCCAGGACAATAACCTCTCACCCAATGTCAACAAAACAAAGGAGCTGATCGTGGACTTCAGGAAACAGCAGCGGGAGCACCCCCCTATCCACATCGACGGGACCGCAGAAGAGAAGGTGGAAAGCTTCAAGTTCCTCAGCGTATATATCACTGACAAACTGAAATGGTCCACCCACACAGACAGTGTGGTGAAGAAGGCGCAACAAATTTGGCTTGTCACCTAAAACCCTCACAAAAATGTCACAGGAAGGTCAAAAAGATCCTCAAGGACAACAACCACCCGAGCCACTGCCTGTTCACCCCGTTATCATCAGGAAGGTGGMGTCAGTACAGGTGCATCAAAGCTGGGACCGAGAGACTGAAAAACAGCATCTAATCTCAAGGCCATCAGATTGTTCAATTCTGTTAAATAGCCATCAATAGCACATTAGAGGCTGCTGCCCTGTATACATAGACTTGGAATCACTGGCCACTTTAATAATGGAACACTAGTCACTTTAATAATGTTTACATATTTTGCATTACTCATCTCATATGTATATACTGTATTCTAACCTATTCTGCTGTATCTTACACTCTGACATTGCTGGACCAAATATTMATATATACTTAATTCCATTCCTTTACTTTATATTTGTGTYTATTGTTGTGAACTTGTTAGATATTACTGRTAGATATTACTACACTGTTAGAGCTAGAAACACAAGCATTTCGCTACACCCACAATAACATCTGCTAAACAAGTGTATGTGACAAATACAATTTGATTTGAATTGATTTGAGATGGAAAACTTTTTGAGTGTATATGTGTGTGTTTGTGTGTTACCAGACATCCAACAGGAATATTTAGGACAGCCTCTGTAATGGTAGCTTTTTAAGTGCTTCCTTTGTCTATTATAACCCATAGCTGTAGTACTGACTCTGATGTTCCTCCCCCATCAGCCATTTTGCAGAGAATAAAGTGAGGCTAAAATATGTAGCTTAGGGAATGGTTAGTAGGGGTTCCAGCTAAGCTGTGGTATGGAAAGTCGGGGAACTTGAAAGTAGAGAGAAGAGTGGTTCAGAACAGTTGGATATTCTCAGACAATCCTCTGCAACACTCGTTTTCTTGTTTTCTTCTGCTCCATCAGTAAATCACTCATCTAACTAAAGGGCCTTTTCTTTTTGCGGATGATTCATTCAAGTGCCAGCACAGAACTGTAACAGTGTTGTTCCTTATAGAAGCCAGCTAAAATAACAATCTTCCAGATATATTTAACTGATTAATATCAGTTACAAAACTGCAACCTCAATAAAAAAACAAGCAGCGTATAAAAACGGAGTGTACAAAAGCAAAACAAAAGATAGAGCAAAATAGTTTACAAAGTTGCCATGACTAGATACAGTCATTTGAGGATAGCAACTTTGTTTTGCTTATTCGCCTGCCGTTTCCCACCCATCTGTCAGATACCTGTTATAGGAGGCGGAGYGAGAGCAGACAAGCAAACACACCTAAAGTCAACCTTACATCACTCACAGTGTTCCATTCCAGGCTTCTGCTGTGGTTGCAAGCTGATGAATAATTCATCAGATAATGTGATTAATAATTTGTAATATGACAATTAACGTGTTGGAGGTTTCCTGCTGAAAGTTGGAGATGAAGTCAATGCTTTATCCATGTTTTTGATGTTGTTATATCCGGGAAGCTAGAAAGCAGAGCTTGCAGAAGAAAATAAAAATCAACAAGAAAGTTATGGGAAATAGAATGTGACTCATATCAACTTGCAGGCAAATTGTTACAAAGTGCTGAAGAAAATGAAACATGGACGTTTATAGCTTGAAACAGCTGTATTTATACATTTAAGAACTGCAAACTGGTGAATATCATTTCTTAGAGTTTCTCTTACAAGAGAAAACTGTACTGTAAAGAGTTGGATAACACCATATTCACATGTATATATAAACATAAAAACAAAACATACATTTTCAGGTTCCATAAATCCAAATGTTTACAGTGTTATGCATGAAACCACATAACATAATACATTTTCATAACATCATATAATGTTACATTTGTCCTTAAACAGGGAGCATGCCCAATACACCATKATTTAAAAAAGTTAAATGTATCATCATTACTATCATCATCATGATAACTTCTAAATATGATGGTTAACTAACCATAATGTTTGGCTAAATCTATATATTGGGCCGTTCTGGCATGGAATTACTAACTTTACTAAGTAAAGCTTACTTACTTACTTTACTTTTACTTACTATACCTGTATATTGGAGGTTCTTGTGGAGAGAGCAGAGCAGGAAGTGTAGTCAGTGCAGTGCGTACTGTCAGCAAGGGTGTCCTGCACACTTTGTCTCACTTAAGCACCATCAAACATTAAAATACATCCTTCAATTAATATTTAAACGATGCTCTTTGCCAGCCATCCAATCTAATTGTTCATGGCACAGCATTAATATTTTTGGGAAGGAATTATTTAATAAAGGTGGAGGCTCTGGTGTTATAAACAATATTTGTGCTCTTTATTGAATATTGATAATTCAATGTGCATRCACTTTTCATGTTGTCACAAAATACTGTCTTTTATGAGCATGATTGGAATACGTATTGTCAGATTTAACTTATTACTGTAAGAATTTTTACATTGTGTCATTGTGTCAACTCATATGGATAATGAACAGAGTGAAAAGTGACTGAAAACACATATAGCGTAAATAAAATAGCCTCCCCCACATCTGCTCCTGGACTCCTCAATCAAAATACATCATAAAACATGCTCCAAATAACAGGGGGAAAATGCATATCTGACACTTTCATCTGCTTAGAAAATTTGCCTGCAGTCACTTGTTCAGTGGAGTGGAACTCAGAAGGTAACTAATTGCAATGTTTACACAAATCTGGAACGCAAACTTCCTTTCGCTGCCAACAATCAGTCTGTTGAGCTAACTTAGCTTGCCTCTACATATGGCAGACAGAGTTCCGTTCTGCTGTGCAGTCTGTGCAGAGGGGCGGTCAGCCAAGGAAGACCTCAGAGAGAGGGGAGAGGACATCCAATACGACAAAGGCACTGGAGTTGGACCTGTTCTCCTGTTCTCCCTGAGTTCCTTRTCCTTCAATCACCCTGCCATGGTTGTCATCAGTATTAGTATTCCTACACACCCATGATCACCCCAGCRCTAACCTAGGGCTCATATCAATTTGGATCATATCCCAACCGAAAGAAATGACCCCCAGTCCTAACCCGGGGGTGGTTCTGATTTTCTTCTTGCTCACCACTCAAATACAGTATCTGACCAAACATTTTTCGGAATACTGGAAGTGAGGRATGTGGTTACTTATTAAGATCTTATTACAATCAAAATTGGGTTGCTCCCCCTGAAACCTGAACAGGTCATTACTATTCTTTGAATCTAGATCCAGATGAATACATAATGTATAATTTTACAATAATGTACATCATGCACTAAAGAGTATACAAAGGTTGATCTGTTTTACTACACCAGTTAATGAGTTTCACTACTGCAGGGATTATGGTACGCTGCTCATTAAAACACTGTGTAGGTCATCACTGCAGAGCTTTTAGGATACACATTTTCTTATATTCTCTAACAGGAAAACACTGATTACTCCATTAGGTGACGTAAATAAACATGGAACCCAGGCTGCTCACAGTGGTGCTCCAGCCCATTGGAGGAGACCAAGGTCAATCAGTCTGCTCACGAAGCATCAGCAGCTTCCCTAACTCTCCTGCCTGTCTGTGACCTGTTTCATCACATTCATGTGGTTACACAAGCTCTACAACGTACTTTCAGGGTTGCTTTTGGCTTAGTTCTCCAAATAAAATAAAKTAATTCATAAACTTTTATAAAATATAAATATTTGACATTAAAATCTCTCCCTGCCAGTGTAACAGGGTTGGTTATGTTTTCACTTGATTCTGCATAAATATGTATTTGACGTTTATATATTCTAATTGGTTGGTTCAAGTCAGATGTCAATAAGGTGTTATGCCATTGGTCATGCTTGCAGATGAGGGAGATCGCGAATGTAAATTCTTCACAGTCTGATACTGACCTGCAAGCGGTAGGTCACATTCTGAAATACTGTATTCTATTTTCATATTTACAATGTGTAGGAATTCACTATGTCCTGATGTGTATATACACTGAACAAAAATATAAACGCAACATGAAACAATTTCAAAGATTTTACAGTTCATATAAGGAAATCKGTTAATTGAAATCAATTTATTAGGCCCTAATCTATGGATTTCACATGACTGGGAATACAGATATGCATCTGTTGGTCACAGATACCTTAAAAAAAAGATAGGGTCGTGGTTCAGAAACCCAGTCAGTATCTGGTGTGACCACCACTCAAGCAGTGCAACACATCTCCTTTGCATAAAGTTGATCAGGCTGTTGATTTTGGCCTGTGGAATGTTGTCCCACTCCTTTCAATGGCTATGCAAAATTGCTGGATATTGGCGGGAACTGAAACACGCTGTCGTACACGTCAATCCAGAGCATTCCAAACYTGCTCAATAGGTGACATGAATGGTGAGTATGCAGGCCAAGAAAGAACTGTGACATTTCCAGCTTCCAGGAATTAGGTACAGATCCTTGCGACACGGGGCCGTCCATTATCTGAAACATGATCATGCACGGACCTCAGGATCTCGTCAAGGTATCTTTGTACATTCAKATTGCCAWCAAAAAAATGCAATTGTGTTCTTTGTCCATAGCTTATACTTGCCCATATCATAACCCCACCGCATTCTGTTCACAYCGTTGACATRAGCAAACCGCTCGCTCACATGACACCATATACGCTGTCTGCCACCTGCCCGGTACAGATGAAACCGGGATTCATCCCTGAAGACCGCACTTCTCCAGCGTGCCAGTGGCCATCAAAGGTGAGCATTTGCCCACTGAAGCCAGTTACAACACCGAACTGCAGTAAGGTCAATACCATGGTGAGGACGATAAGCACGCAGATGAGCTTCCCTGAGACAGTTTCTGACKGTTTGTGCAGAAATGATTCAGCTGTGCAAAACCCACAGTTTCATCAGCTGTCCAGGTGGCTGGTCTCAGATGATCCCGCAGGTATAAAATCCAGACATGGAGGTCTTGGGCTGGCGTGGTTACACTGCCAAATTCTCAAAAATTATGTTGGAGGCCGGCTTATGGTGGAGAAATGAACATTACAGTTCCTGGCAACAGCTCTGGTGCACATTCTTGCAGTCAGCATGGCAATTGCACGCTCCCTCAAAACTTGAGACATCTGTGGCATTGTATTGTGTGACAAAACTACAKATTTTAGAGTGGCCTTTTTTTATTGTCCCCAGCATAAGCTGCACCTGTGTAATGTTGCGTTGATATTTTTGTTCAGTGTATATGTGTACAGTACCTGTTAGATATTGAGGCATTCTGGGATTTTTTTGTCTTAGGGTAATTTCATACAAGCATGATTTCTCCCTCCCAAAGCCATAATCCTGTTGTAGCCATGCAGGATGCCTGTGACTCTGTATGACTTAACAGGCAGAGTGGAAAGGTATGGCCCTAATCCGCTGACAAACTCAAATAGCCGGATTCATCCTCAAAATTTCAAGAGTGAACTACACACGCTTTTGATCGTTCAACAACAGAGGTGTTCTGCTTGTGTATTTGTGAGTGTGTGTGTCTCATCTGTGTCTGTGTCTGAATACTGTAAGTAGCATTTGCACTTCTGTTACAGACATATACCGAAAGCTGACAATGACAAGTCCACACTTAAAGATCTTTTTGATTGATCTGCTCCCACTGTTTTTAACACAAGGTGAAATAGAATGTGATTAACATTAGGTAAATAAAGCCATTATTCATTGTTCCTTCTCTTGCCAGTAGTGGCTTTTGGAAACTTTGACCCAAATCCTTTTTTTCTGTCTGAACCTCATGTCATGTGTTTCTGTCTGTCGGTCTCCTTGTTGTTGTTTACCCCGATGCGTCTGTCCTTGCCGTTGAGCATGAGATGCTGTGCAGGAGAGATAGCGCCACGTTCTCTCAGTAGCATGATTGTGTGACTCATTTCGGCCCTGTTCTGTGACTACGACCCACTGAACTCATCCCCTCATTCCTTTGAACCAAGATCTTTCCACAGCCCCTGCCTGGAAGGTGCACTCATATGTGGAGACACATAAGATGCTACTAACTTAGCTCTCTGCCATGCTGCATACTGATGTGTGTGTGTTGGTGGGGTGGGGGGGTTCCAGGTAAATGTACATTTACATTTTCTGTGTGTGTTTGCGTGTGCACAGTAAAAAATAAATAATTGTAAGGCAACCAGCTGCAATAGGTTTGTGAGTTTGCTCAACATTTAGACATATACTGTAGCTGAACTAACATACATTCTCAAGCGGAATTGTAAGTTCACTCAGCATTGAATTTTAGGTTGAGTGACCATACATTTCAACTTGAGAATTTATTTTACCTTATTTGCATYTTTCCCAGTGCCTCGCCTTTCAAGTAAATTGTAGTGACCTCCCATGACTGTATTTGTTAGCGATAGATTCATGGTTGTTGTATTCAATGGCTTTCAGTCCTGTAGTCTTCACCAAGTGAGTGTCTAAGTGAATGTTATCAGTCAAATTAAACTCCTTATGACAATATGTTACATATATCATAAGGCCTTTCTTGGAGGGCCTACAGTGCCTTGCAAAAGTATTCATCCCCTTTGGCGTTATTCATATTTTGCTGCATTACAACCTGAAATTTAAAATGATATTTATTTGGATTTCATGTAATGGACATACACAAAATAGTCCAAATTGGTGAAGTGAAATGAAAAAAATAACTTATTTAAAAATAAAAAAAGTATATTAACAAACAGGAAAGTGGTGCGTGCATATGTATTAACCCCCTTTGTTATGAAGCCCCTAAATAAGATCTGGTGCAAACAATTACCTTCGGAAGTCACAACATTTGTTAAATAAAGTCCACCTGTGTGCAATCTAAGTGTCACATGATCTGTCACATGATCTCAGTATATATACACCTGTTTTAAAAGGTCCCAGAGTCTGCAACACCACTAAGCAAGGGGCACCACCAAGCAAGCGGCATGATGAAGACCAATGAGCTCTCCAAACAGGCCAGGGACAAAGTTGTGGAGAAGTACAAGTCAGGGTTGGGTTATATAAAAATATCAGAAACTTTGAACATCCCACGGAGCACCATTAAATCCATTATTTTAACATGGAGAGAATATGGCACCACATCAAACCTGCCAAGWGAGGGCCGCCAACCAAAACTCACAGACCAGGCAAGGAGGGCATTCATRAGAGAGGCAACAAAGAGACCAACGTTAACCTTGAAGGAGCTGCAAAGCTCCACAGCGGAGATTGGAGTATCTGTCCATAGGACKYCTTAAGCCATACACTCCACAGAGCTGGGCTTTACAGAAGAGTAGCCAGAAAAAAGCCATTGCTTAATGTGTTCGCCAAAAGGCATGTGGGAGACTCCCCAAACACATGGAAGAAGGTACTCTGGRCAGATTGAGCTTTTTGGCCATCAAGGAAAACGCTATGTCTGGCGCAAATCCAACACCTCTCATCATCCTGAGAACACCATCCCCACAGTGATGCATSGTGATGGCAGCATAATGCTGTGGGGATGTTTTTCATCGGCAGGGACTGGGAAACTGGTCAGAATTGAAGGAATGATGGATGGCGCTAAATACAGGGAAATTTGTGAGGGAAACCTGTTTCAGTCTTCCAGAGATTTGAGACTGGGACAGAGGTTCACCTTCCAGCAGGACAATGATCCTAAGCATACTGCTATAGCAACACTTGAGTGGTTTATGAGGAAACATTTAAATGTCTTGGAATGGCCTAGTCAAAMCCCAGACCTCAATCCTATTGAGAATCTGTGGTATGACTTAAAGATTGCTGTACACCAGCGGAACCAATCCAACTTGAAGGAGATGGAGCAGTTTTGCCTTGAAGAATGGGTAAAAATCCCAGTGGCTAGATATGCCAAGCTTATAGTGACATACACCAAGAGACTTGCAGCTGTAATTGTTGCAAAAGGTATTCACTTTGGGGGGGGGGGCGAATAGTTATGCACGCTCAAGTTTTCTGTTTTTTTGCCTTATTTCTTGTTTGTTTCACAGTAAAAAATATTTTGCATCTTCAAAGTGCATCTTCCCACTTTTTTGTCTTAGTCTTTATTTAAAAATAGTTTATTCCAGAGGTGACTATCACTCCATAAAGCTCTGCTAGGCTTGCTGCCAATAGTCCCTTTATGTCGTCATATCCTTTTTGATGGTTTTCTGTGTTTAGTTTTAATACATTTGCAAAAATATCCCCAAAACGTTTTTGCATTGTCATTATGGGGTATTGTGTGTAGATTGATTATGATTTTTATTTATTTAATCGATTTTAGAATAAGACTGTAAAGTAATAAAATGGGGAAAAYGTCAAGAGGTATGAATTCTTTCTGAATGCACTMTATAACACCTTTTTGTAATGATTTTTATAGGATACTTTTTTTCATGGACCTCTTTGTTGCTGATTCTTGTGTGCAAAAGTTTCCCCTCTCTGGATTTTTCTATAGTGATTCTGAAATATTGATCACTCTTTTTCAAAACAAAAGGCAGCTGATAAGGGGCATAGGCCTTATTTCTCTGTGCAAATGCTTTTCCTGTCTTTTGCAAAGCCATTTTAGAAGATCCACAATATGCCACTCTTAATGTTGCAGCAGGAAAGTGTATTGTTGCACGGCTCATTTAAATTTCCCTGGATACCCAGATTCCCTGCWAAGGCCAAACACTACGCCACYCCCACGGACGTTAGTTTCTTATCTGCATTGAGTCTGGATCTAAGTACCTCCCCGACCCTTTACCGAATGCGGGGAATTCGGGCCGTCTGACTGGTCCAGAAAGCAATGGGTTGGGCCAGAGGCAGAACACACGTGGGTAAAGCAGCATTTTGAAAATCTGTCATTGGCTTTGATACTCTGATTGGTTAGAGAAGATCCAATCATTGGTGACTTTGTTTTGTAGAACACCTCTCATGCCCTTCGTCACCACAAACAACTTCAATGTTGGCAGTCTCAGACTAAAGTACATAGCGAACGACAGAGCAGCGGAAGAATTTAGTGTGATTCGTCAGGCTATATTTAAATAAGGCTTCTGCTGGAAATGGCTGGAATCAACTGCAGAGACAGACTCCATGAGTTGCAGCTGGTGTGTACATGATGCCTTCTGATGTACAGGCTAATTCCATATACAGTACATCAGCACATGTGGCAGATACAGGGGATCAGGCATTAGGGGCATCATGTGAATCCCTGCAGTCAGTAAAAGAGCAATCAAAGACTGGAAAATTGCATGCTTATATGAATATGATATTAATGCAGCAGGGTAGAATATCTTCTGTCCTCCATCTTCAACATGTCAAGTTGTGGCGTAAATCATCTTAATTTGGCCCATCTGTATTCATATTGGCTAATCATATTTCCCCATGTAAAGGCTTATTTTCACAATGGAAGTGCCATTTAATATGCAGTTTGCGCTCAAGGATTGTGGGACTGTGTTTGTGTGTGTGTTGAGTCCCATGTACTAATGCTTTCACTATCTCTTGCTGTCATTCTCCATCTTACTCACACAGACACACACAAACATATACACACACACACACTGTAAAAAAAMACATATTAACCAATTGCTTAATCAACGTTATTATAAGTGGACTTCAAAAGGACAAGAATTTGAGCTAATGTGTTCAAGTTTGTTTACTCAGCAAACTCTGCTCGAAGTGAGCTGAATTTGAACAAGCGTGTTGAGTAAAATTACAAATMCATGTTTGCTCAAAACCACACCCATCATCATATTTCCCAGCATGCTCGATTGAAGGTTGATTTTCAGAAATCTTTGTTTAATACCTGTGTTTTTACATGTACATTGTATGTATTGCATCTCATCTCTGTTAATTTCTTCCTGCAGACAAGTCAACAAATCCACACTCAAACTCACCCTCAACATCGAAGATACCGTTGTCTCTCCCTTCCACCACGCATGCAACTTGGCGTCATCCTGGATTCCACCCTCTCTTTCAATCTGCAACATCTCCAGAGTCAGGTCCTCCCTCTCCCGCCCTGGCTCTAAAACCCTCATTAATTAATGTATCTCTTCCCAACTAGATTATTGTAACTCACTACTCTATGGCGTAAACACAAGCTCCCTTTGTAAACTCCAAATGGTTCAAAACTCTGCAGACTTACCCAGAAAGACTCACAGCTATAGTCAATGCCAACGGTGATTGTAACATGTATTGAATCAGGGGTGTGAATACCTATGTAAATGAGATATTTCTGTATTTCATAATAATGGGGAAAATGGGCGACTCTCGGAGGGGGTTGGAGACAAGGACAAGACAGGTGAAACAGATCAGGGTGTGACAGTACCCCCCCCCCCTCTAGGGACGCCACCTGGTGTCCTACCCGGGCACATACCTGGTTGACTGGGTACCGGTGGTGGAATTCAGCGATGAGGGCTGGGTCCAGGATGTTCCTAGTGGGGACTCAGCACCTCTGCTCTGGACCATAACCCTCACAGTCAACCAGGTACTGACCCAGGAAGTGTTGCAGCTGTGTAGAGAACCAGGCCTCACGGACCTGGTTCTCTATACCTCAGATGAGTGCAGCAGTGAGACAAGAGGTAGGGAGGATGGTCTCTGGGTCCTATGGTGTAGCAGCGGGGCTATAGAGGCATGACAGTGCATCCGGCTTCACATTCTTGGACCAGGTGAGGTAGGAGATGTTGAAGTTGAATCGAGTGAATAGCAGGGCCATTGAGCTTGCKTGGAGTTGAGACACTCGGCAGTGCAGAGATATTCCAGGTTCTTGTGATCTGTCCATACTATGAATGGGTGTTCTGCCCCCTCTAACCAGTGCCTCCACTCCAACGCCTTCTTCACCGCAAGTWGTTCTCGGTTACCCACGTCGTAATTCCTTTCCGTGGTGTTGAGACGATGGGAGAGGAAAGAGCAGGGATACAGCTTTTGGTCTTGGGCCGAACGATGGGACAGGACAGACCCCACTCCAACGTCTGAGGCGTTGACCTACACCACGAATTGATTCGGATGGATTAGGATGGGGGCGGTAGTGAATTGGTATTGAGGTCCAAGAACGCCCGGTCTGCAGCTGGAGACCACGTGAACGGGACCTTGGGAGAGGTGAAAGGGGAGAAGGTAGGATGCTGTAACCCCGGARGAACCTGCGGTAGAAATMGGCAAATCCCAGGAAGCGCTGCAGCTGCACTCTGGAGGTGGGTTGTGGCCAATCCACCACCGCTCTCACCTTTCCAGGATCCATCTGTATGTTGCTTGCAGATGTGATMTATCCAAGGAAGGAGATGGTGGAGCGATGGATTTCGCATTTCTCTGCTTTGACGAACAGCTGGTTCTCTAGAAGACGCTGGAGGATGTTCTTGCGCCGAGAGGAAAACAATGAGGATGTCATCGAGGTAGATGAACACGAACCGGTTCAARATGTCACGAAYAACATTGTTAACCAGGGCCTGGAATACAGCAGGAGCGTTGGTCAGTCCAAATGGCATCAACAAGTATTCGTAGTGCCCGCTAGCCYTGTTAAATGAGGTTTTCCACTCGTCCCCTTCCTYTATCCGTACCTGATGATAGGCGTTCCGGAGGTCCAACTTGGAGAAGATGGTAGCCCCCTGGAGCTGTTCGAAAGCCGAGGTGATGAGTGGAAGCGGGTAACGGTTTTTATCCGTGATTTCATTCAGGCCCCGGTAGMCGATACACACGTGCAGGGTTTTGTCCTTCTTCTCCACAAAGAAGAACCCCTAATACAACATTACCTTTTATATCCTCAATCCTGTTGGCCCAACTAACCGCATAGGGGTCATAACCTTAATGACAGTGATAACCACATTTAGCTACCTCCGATATGTGGTTATCATACCAAAATATACTCCACAGACATGAAAAT